>NW_007248653.1:105433-247359 GCF_000164805.1 Carlito syrichta | reverse complement strand
AAAAAAAAAAAGAAAGATATTTTCAGGTTATTGAGGGCAAATATGACTGTGGGGCAGAGGGAAAGGGCACCAGGCCCACCCTGGGGATGAGGGGAGGTGGTGGCGACTTGAGGGGTGAAAGGGAGGTCACAGGTAATGAGGTAGCGGGAGGATGTTTTAAGCAGAAGCTGCTGAAGCAAAGGGTTTTTTTTTTTTCAATTGAAATCTCACTCTGTTGCCCAGGCTAGAGTACAGCACTGCAGCCTTGACTTGCTGGGCTCAGGAGATCCTCCAGCCTCAGCCTTCCAAGTAGCTGGAACCACAGGCGTGTGCCACCATGCCCAGCTAATTTTTTGATTTATTGTAGAAACAAGGTCTTGCCGTGTTGCCCAGGCTGGTCTCGAACCTGTGGGCTCAGACAGTCCTCTCGCCTCTGCCTCCCAAGTGCTGGGATTACAGGCATGAGCCACTGCGTCTGGCTGCAAAAGTTTCAACTTTAGGAACGATGGGTCCCCAGAGCTGAACTGTGAGCTCATTGGTGGTTCTGGAGTGCAAAGTGAGGTATTGGAGGTACGGCCCAAGGGGTGGGTTTTGGTCAGATCCCTTGGGGTCTGGAGGTCACAGGAGGTCAGACACCCCTGTGGGTGTCTGAAATTTTCAAACCAAGGATGGCTGCATGGAAGCAGAGTAGGAGGAGCCAAACGTGGGTATTGAGTCTCCAGGGAAACACCCAGGTCTGAGCGGGTTGGGTGCGGGGAAGAGGTGCATAGCGGTGGGTCCAGTGTCCAAGCAGCCCCAAGGTTGAGAAACCGGGAGTTGCATCCCAGAGCCCGTGATGAAGTCTTGCCATGGGATGTCTTTGAAGGACACCCAGTCCTGTCCCACCAGCCTGCCTCTGCCACCTCGTTTGCTGAGCAGCTTTTTGTTGAGCACTTGCTGTATGCCAGGAAATGTCGTGGTGCTGAAGTTTCAGTAGTGAACAGGCCGGGCAAGATTTCTGCCCCCGGGAGGGGAGGATGCCTACATCAGATAATTATGGATTATTATCTGGTGGTGGGTTCTGCCAGGAAGGTAGGCTTTTGCTGGTGGGAGTTCGGATAGGCAGTCAGGACTGACCGCAACCAAGGGGTGATATTTGATCTGAGCTCTCAGAGGTGAGAATGCTCCAGCCGTGGAAGAAACTGGAAAAGAGCTTTGCAGGCAGAGAGACTAGCAAGTGCTGAGACCCTACTAGGAGGCTCTGCCATCTGCAGGGGTACCCTGGGCTTTGTCAAGGCTTTTTCAGGGGGCCTCAAATCAGGTAGAGGCATCCGTGAGACCTGGCCCTGCACTGTCTTGGCTGGGGAAGGAGAAAACCATCCATTTTGAGATGGGAGGAAGCATGCATATCCTAGTGGAGGAAAAATTGTGAAGTCACTGTGAATCATTGAAAGTAGGTGTGCTTTTTATTTTCAAGGCGGGGGGGACTAAACTCATTTTGCAATTTTAAAACTAATTTGGTTGTACTTTATGAGCTCTGTGTCATTCAGAGAACTTGGAAACAGCCACTGTCCCTCCTACGAAATCTGTGGAGTAGGTGGGAGAGCTTTAAAAAACTCCCCAAGACACATCTTCCTTTGCCAACGGTTGCAGGAAGACAACAACTGGGCACTGGGAACGAAGTCGAGAGGTGTTCAGGAAGAAACGGGGCCACCTTGGCATTGAGCCCCATGGAAGCTTTAGTAGGGTTCGAGTCTTGAGGATGTTGGCACTGGTTATGGCACTGGTGGGATTTGTTCTGGGGAATGGAGAAGTCCTTTTCAAGGTCAAAAAGGATTCACTTTGCATATTAGAACACCGTGTTACATAAGATAGTTAAGGCAGTGTGATTTTTCTAAAAAATGGCACAAAAAGGAAATAGATAATTATACTGATTTGTTTCCTTCCCAAGTTGGTAACCTCGAGGCCGGTGGACAATTTTGTCCTCTGGCTGTCTGGGTTTGTCTGTTGATGGAGGAGTTGGCATTTGTGAAAGGAGAAGGAAGAGAGTCTGCCATGAGCTCAGGAAGCTGCTTGGGCCTTGGATCCAGAAGAAGAAGAGAGGGGCCACGTCTGACCTGGGGGGCGTGAAATTTGCAGTGTGTTCTGAAGGAACCCACAGGGTTCCAGGGCACTGCGTTGGGATTCAGCGATCAGCTAGTCAGACAAACAAAAGACCCCCTCAAACTTAAAAAAGAAAAAAAAGAAACACAGAGGCAAAGGGAAGGGATGGTGTGGATCCTTGTACATATGTAGGTTACTGGGACGCCGTGTGAAAACACACGTGACATGTCCTGGGAATGGGAGGAGCCATGGTACTGTGGGAACAGAAGGCAGGAGAGGCTCCCGCCGGGGTGGAGACGGTTGGATGGTTGGCAGTGGTGTTTGGTAGGAATGAGGGTGGCTGAGGCGACTTTCCCAGCAGGCAGTGCAGTAAGTCCCTTACATATGAACCTTCAAGCTGTGAACTTTCAAAGATGTGAACGTGGGTTTGCATGTCCAATCATGTAAGTTCATTCATGTGTCTGGCATACATTGTCACGTGCTATACTGTAAGGTTAAAAATGTTTTATTTTTTGTGTTTTTAAAAATGTATGATTGGTTGAAAGTATTATAAACCTATTACAGAACAGTACTCTATAGCTGATTGTGTTAGTTGGGTGCCTAGGCTAATTTTGTTGGACTTACAAATTGGACTTACGAACGCACTCTCAGAGCAGAACTTGTTTGTAGGGGACTTACTGCACTGATCTGTATTCTTGGGGTGGGGTAGAGATGAGGCTTTGGATGAGGGAGGGGATGGTGCAAGGTCTTTGGCTGGCCTGGAACAACTCTAGTGATGTCTTTTGGAGGGGTGGGCCAGAGAAATGTCTTGTTTTAGGCTACATGTAACGGAAGTAATGAAGGGATCTCTTAAAAGATGAAGGCCACCAGAAGGGGGCAAATTACTCTCTCGAGTTTTTCCTAGACTTCTCCTCCACCATGCTTTTCCAAATTGGCATATGGCTCACGTGGGGGATCCTGAGGTTGGCGGGGTTGCCTGTGAATCCCCTTGTTCTTGGAAGGATAGTGTAGGGTCGCTGCTGGGCTGTGCACTCAGGATGGCTGACCTTGGCCAGCTGTGTTTCTCTGGTGCTGGCTGTCTGAATGTCCCTTGGTGTTCTCAGAAGAGATCTCTCCAGGCCAGTCCATTCAGGGAGCCAGCTTATCCCGATCTGTCATCTTGTGGCACACAGCATTTACTTTGCCATTTTTGGCTTGAGGTGGCTCAGGCTGTTACATGACCACAGAGCGGACATCTGGAAAGACAAGTGCTCGGCCGACTCGGCAGTTTTCCAGGCATTGCATTGATCTGCAGTTCCTGTCCTCTGATGGGCAGGAAGGACCTGGCGAGAGGGCCCTGGGCCTTAGAGCCATTCCTCGAAGGCCACCTTGGTAGCTGGGTGCTCCCAGAGCCTTTGTTGTGCCAGAGGAACCCACACAGGTCATCTCTGCTGCTGAGGCTGGACAGTCCCCAAAGTTCATCTGGAGGCTTTGACATTAGGTCATGGAATAAGAGGGACTGGGGCAACGAGGAAGCCACCCTTCACTTACCCATTTGCTATTGTGGCTGCTGGTATTCTATTTTTTAATTTATTTATAATAAAAGGAAGTTTGGCCAGGCGCAGTGGCTTACGCCTGCAATCCCAGCACTTTGAGAGGTGGATGTGAGAGGATTGTCTGAGCCCGGGGTTTCAAAACCAGCCTGGGCAACTTGGCGAGATCTCGTCTCTACAATGAATCAAAAAAAATTAGCCCGGCATGGTGGCATGCACCTGCGGTTCCAGCTACTTGGAAGGCTGAGGTAGAAGGATGGCCCAAGCCCAGCAGTTCGAGGCTGCGGTGGCTGTGAGCATGCCACTGCACTCCAGCCTGGGTGACACAGTCAAACTCCAAGACATAAACAAACAAAAAAAGCAAATAAATAAAATGAAAGGAAGTTAAGTGATGACTGTCATAATGCGATGCAGAGAGTGGGTAAACATACTAAGCTCCCCTACTACCTGGATCCTTGAGTCTTTCCGGAAGGATGCTGAGTTAATGTCCTCGGAGAGGTTATTCTGGAACTTTTGAGGCCTTTGAGTCTCTGATGTCTTTTCCTACTGGGCATCAGAATCACTTGTGGGTGGGCTTTTAACCAAGGTCTGGATCTTCAAACCAAAAATTCTGACTTAATAGCTCTGGGACCTAGGGAAGTATCCCCATTCTCCAGGTGTTTCTAATTTTCAGCCTGATTTGGGGACCTGCCCAGTAGTTACAGATCCAGGGAGCTCTTCCCACTCTTCAGGTGAATTCTGCATCCTCGCTTCCTCACACTGACCTTGAACCTGAAACCCTGAGCACCACTACGTGTTTGGCCGTTTCTCCTCTGCATGTCCCTTTCCAGCTTGTGTTTTTGTCAGCCTAGATCACAACTGGCGGCTTACCCCCTTTCTTATCTGTGAAGAAAAGGAGGACTCCACGTGGGGATTTTGGCGGGCAGATGTTCTGGGATGTTTTTCCACAAACCTTCCCGCTTGAGGCTTGAATGCATAGTAGACTCTTGCCGTGGGAATCCAGGCCTTGGGGTGGAGATAGCTAGGACAGTCTTGTGACTGGTAAGAGAACGATCTCCGTTTACTCTCTTCTCAGAGACATCATGAAAGGCTCAGTCTTTCCGCCACCATGTTCTTGGGCCCTGCAGACTCCAGGACCGTATTGATTGTCCCGAGGGGACCATAGGCAGGCATATCCAGGGAGCAGGGCTGAGTTGCTGGCATTCTTGATGTGGGCACTTGTCGTGATAAAATTCCGAGGGTACGTAGGTCAGGCAACGTGTCAAGTCTCTGCAGATGATGGGTCACGTGGCACATGGAGAGATTTTTCAGACTCAGAGGCAATATAGGATCTGGACAAGACCTCCCTGGAGGGGCTGTTCTCACCCGCCTGCCTTTGCCAGTATTGTCCCTCTTTCCCTCCATCCCCCCTCCATGTCTGGTCCACCCCCATCCAGGCTTTAGGATTTCCTCAGGCCTCTGTCCACGCTCGGAAGTGTCTCTTCGTCTCCTTGGCATTAGATGTCCTACCCACTGCTCTCATCACACATGCATGTATCCAGATCCTTACGCTTACCCATTGTTTTATTATTATTATTATTATTTTTTAGAAAGCAGGATATATTAAGAGGACAGAAAAGCTCCCACAGTGGTAGGGAATCCGAGAAGGTTGTCCTATTATTTTAATTTTTTATTTTTTTGCGTTGGGGTTTCACTCTGTCACCCAGGCTGGAGCGCAGTGGCACAATCACTACTCACCATAGCCTCGACTTCCTGGGCTCAAGCAATCTTTCCGCCTCAGTCTTCCGAATAGCTAGGACTTCAGGCATGCAACACCACACCTGGCTAATTTTTTTATTTTGCAGAGACAAGGTCTTGCTTTGTTGCCCAGGCTGGTCTGGAATTCTTGGCCTCAAGCGATTCTCCTGCCTGGGCCTCCCAAAGTGCTAGGATTACAGGCATGAGCCATTGCACCTAGCCATCACTGTTTTATAATTCACTTTGAGCATCTGGATCTGTCTTTCATCCATACAGAACAACTTAAAGTTCTTGTTTATTTTTTGCATCTCCATCACTTCACACACTGCCTTGGTGTGTAACAGGGTTCAATAAATATTTGTTGAGTGGATAAGTCATTCAAGTCTTTGTGGGTGTGATATGATGTAAATAATTCCCACCAAGATCTTATAGTTGAACCTTGCTAGTACCTTGTACATAAACTTATTTACAGTCTTGTATTCAAGATGAACAATAAGGGAAAATTTTCTAGCATGCAAAGTATTCCAGATAGTTTGGGACTTTGGGAACTTTTGAGATAGTAGATGTATGATATTTGTGAGGTTTTTTTAAATACTTAAAGCGGTGAAATTTTTGAAAAATGTTGTATTAGGAAACAAACCCTTAGGAAACCTAGTACAATTGACTCTTAGGTTCTTTGGTGACAAGGATATGGCAAACATTTGTTAGAGAGTGGGGTGCTTCAGCTGTATTTCCTTGATTTTAATACTTCTCCTAAAACTAGATATTGACATTGGTTGATTAATTTTAATTTGTTAATTTTTTGTATCTATTATATTTATTTTTTTGTGTAACAGTATAAGATTCCCATGTCATGAGGTATAGTGAAAGTGCCCTGAATGCAGTCAAGAGACCTGGGTTCTAGAATGAGCTCTGCCTCTACCTGTGGGAGCAGGCAGGTCTGTTTCCTGAGTACAACTAATTCATGTAAAATGAGAATGTTGTACTTGTTCAGGGGTTCTACAGGAGTGAGGCTGCCAACTTGAGTTGTTATATGTGCTTTACCTTTTTATTTTCATGGGGCTCTGCTACTTTTTCTTTCGTTTTCTCACTTTTGTTAGAATCGGAAGTCGGAGAAAATATTTCTGTACCACAAGAAATACAATAATGCAAGGATAATGGTAAATGGCAACGTCAGCGTCTTCTCTGTGTTGCGGAGACAATAGGGAGTGGTGGGGACTGTGGCATATTGGAGTAGCCAATTCTGCCTATGAAGGGCAACTGCTACTTAGTACTAGCTGGTCATTGTCAGACATGAATGTGGGCTGTGTTGACAGATATTCTGATATATATTTTTTAAGAGAAGCCAGAAGTTTGGCTTTTTTGCATGACATCTCTGCTTTTTAAGTTTGGCTCTGGCTTTCTAAACACATCCACAGATGAAATGAAACGCCTCTAAGAGCTAGCTGTAACTCACTGTTCTTTCAGTTTGTGATTTCTGTTAAAGATGATCTCTAAAGCCTTTCTGCCCAAGATCCTCTCATTCTAAAGGGGACCATTTCCGCTGGGGAATTGAAGATCTTTGGTTTACTTTGGAAAGTCAGAGTGGGGAAGGGAGTTGGGCTGAAAGGGGAAGATGGTGGTTTCGAGCCTACACGGGGTATCTGGCAGTTGGTGTTTGGTTGGGCTCCCTTAGGGAGAGGCCACAGGGTGCCTGTGTTTCACACCAGGTGTTTTCTCTGTTTGTCATTGCAGGAGTCACGTCCATTGGAAGAGTTTGTGAAACCCTCTCTCCGTCCAGAGCTCCAGGACCAATGTGTCCTCCCACTACCGGAAATCACTGGTGAATATTTGTGTTTTTTCCTTCTGCCATGAAGGGAAATACTTTCAGCAGACTGTAGAATGTGACTTGCAGAGAACCAGGCCATCCTTTCCTGTACAGAAGGAAAAGCACTGGGCTGGGCCTCGGCACATCTGGGTTCTGGTACCTACTGGTTCTGCCATTTTTACTGTGAGATTACAGTGACTTGTTCAACCTGTTGGTCCCCAAGTAGAGAAATGGATCCTGCCCTGTTTACATCACAGGTTGCTTACTTTGAAGACTCTAAAAGAGATAATGTATCCAAGAATGCTTCAAAGGGAATAAAATACTGGGAGGATATTGGTAGTACTATTTGGCTGTCAGATGTAGAGCAGGACAATTCTTTTATTAACTTTATTTTTAAATTTTGTTTATTTACTTATTTTTTTGAGTTGAGGTCTCACTCTGTCCCCCAGGCTGGAGTACAGTGGCATGATCACAGCTCACCACGACCTTGACCTCCTGGGCTCAGGTGATCCTTTCACCTCAGCCTCCTGAGTAGCTGAGACTACAGGTGCACACCACTGTGTCCAGCTGATTTTTTTTGTAGGGACAGAGTCGCGCTATGTTGCCTAGGCGGGTCTTGAACTTCTGAACTCAAGCAGTTCTCCTGCCTTGGCCTTCCAGAATGTTGGGATTACAGGCATAAGCCGCTGAACCTGGTCTTATTAAGTTTCCTAACACACTTTTTCAAGCTAGAATTCAAGATGTAGATATTTCAGTGTACAGTTACAGTGCAGCTGCTAAATTCGGCTCACTTCAACTGACCACCAACTGGGGGCTTCCTGCCTTCACGTTTGCAATGTTTGTAGACATTTACATCTGCTAATCCCATAAGAGAGGGTATTAATGTAGGGGACTTCTGGGCTAACAAATACATTAAAATGTGAATGCATATTATTGGAAACATGCATTTTTATTTTTTTTGAGTCAGAGTCTTCACTCTGTCACCCAGGCTGGAGTACAGTGGCATGCTCATGGCCGCCACAGTCTCAACCTGCTGGGCTCAAGCGATCCTTCTGCCTCAGCCTTCCAAGTAGCTGGAACTATAGGAGTGCGCCACCACACCCGGCTAATTTATTTATTTGTTTATTTATTTTATTGTAGAGATGAGTTCTCACCAAATTTCCCAGGATGTCCTTGAACCCATGGGCTCAGGCATTCCTCTCACCTTGGCTTCCCAAAGTGCTGGGATTATAGGTGTGACCCACTGCGCCAGGCTTGAAACATGCATGTTTAAATACTTATTTTCTGAGACTTCCTGAGTGGTTCTTTAAGAGATTTGCATTTTCTCTTCTCTTCCTTCCCACTGCTATATAGCTGCCATTTTCTTGAAAGATGAATTAACTACATTTCACAATTGCCTTCATTTTATTTGAGATCAGATAATTTCACAGTTAACAAATGTTCTTCCTCTTTTGAAGGAAACTTAATTACTCATCCCAGCAGGTGCACATCTTGCCTCTATGACAGTTGAAAGAGGTAAAAATATGTCTTTAATAACAGTGTGTTCCGATGCTGAGGTGAGAGTGCTTCAAGGTGTGATAACCAGTCGATGCTGAAGGTCTTAGGTGAGATTGAGGGGAGGACCACCATAAACTGCAGGCATAATGACCCATGTGTCTTGATTCCAGCTACTCTTTCTAGAGAAAAAGCTGACCTGTTAACGCAGGCTACCTGGTCAGCTCCCACCATGTGGACCAGGTGCTTTTGTGACTCAGTGGCACGGCCACCTGGGGAGCTTGTAGGGCATGAGGGGTTGGAGCGAGAAGGAAGGACAGTCAGTCGGGACAGGCAGGCCCGGGGTTAGGGAACAACTCAGCCATGACAGGCTAGTTGCGGGACATGGGGACATTCTGGGTTCCACAGCCTGAATCCTGTTGGGTAGGCAGGAAGAGCTTTGCAGTGGAGGTCCTCAGGGAAGCAGGTAGCATCAGGTAGCAGGCCATTTTATCCTTTCAGCAAATATGTATGAATGCTTCCTTTGTGCCCAGGCACTGCTCTGGGCATTGGAGATTCTGTGGTCGCAAGACAGACCGTGTGTCTGTACCTCCCTGGGTCTTAGTTTTTTTTTGTTGTTGTTTGTTTGTTTGTTTGTTTTTTGAGTTGGAGTCTCACTCTGTGGCCCAGACTGGTGTGCAGTGGCCGCTCCCGGCCACCGCAGCCTCGACCTGCTGGGCTCCGGCGATCCTTCCGCCTCAGTCTTCCGAGTAGCCGGAATTACAGGCATGCGCTACCACGCCCGGCTGATTTTTTGATTTATTGTAGAGATGAGGTCTCGCTGCCCAGGCGGGTCTCGAACCCGTGGGCTCAGGCAATCCACTCATCTCGGCCTCCCAAAGGCGCGGGATGACAGGCTGAGCCACCAAACCCGGCTGGGTCTTCGTTTTGAGTAGGAAGATAAATAAAAACACGAGGGGGAGGGTCTTTGCTTATCTTTTTCACTGCTGCACCCCAGCTCTTAGAAGAATGAGCTCCTCCCACTGACGGGCACTCATGAAGTATTGTTTTATGAATGACACAAATAGCTAAATAGGCGATATAATTTCAGGTATTTTTAAGTGCTACGAAAAAAGTAAGACAAAGTGAGAGGCTGGGTAGGGCTCTTTTTGAAAGAATTGTCTAAAGGGCTTCTTTGTGTATGAGAGAGAGAGAGAGAGATTGGTGCAGAGACCTGAATGAAATCAAGGAATCTGGGAGGCGTGTTGAGGCAGGGAACAGTAAGTGAAGAGAAAGGCCTTTGGTGTAGGATGAGCTTGGCGTGGTGGAGGAACAGGAAGGCAGCTAGTTTGGCTGGACTCGGGCTGGGGGTGGTTATAGGAAGAGTCACATGAAATGAGATCAGAGTGGTCGGTGAGAAGCCAGATCCTCTAGGCCATGATAAGGAGTTTGGATTTTTTCTGAGAATGATTGGATTCCACCGGAGAAGTCTGAATCGACTAGTTAATATGATCTTTTGCTTTACAATTGTCCTCTGGATCCTGAGTGGGCAATAGATTCTGTGGGCAAAAACAGCATCCTGGCTGGGCTCGGTGGCTCAACCTGTCATCCCCACGCTTTGGAAGGCCAAGGCGAGTGGATTACCTAAGCCCGTGGGTTCGAGACCAGCCCCGGCAACTTGGTGAGATCTCATCTCTACAATAAATCAAAAATTAGCCAGGCATGGTAGCGTGCCCTGTAGTTCTGGCTGCTTGGAAGGCTGAGGTGGAAGGATCGCCGGAGCCCAGCAGGTCAACGCTGGGGTGGCCGTGAGCATGCCACTGCACTCCAGCCTGGGCGATGGAGTGAGACTCTAGCTCCAAAAAAAAAAAGGAGAGAGAGTAGCATCCCTACAACCTGTAGGGGGTCCTTCCAGTGGTCCAGGGAAATGATAAGGCTGTGGGCTGGATTAGGGAAGTGATGATGGGATGACATAAAGTGGTCAGGCTCAGGATGTATTTTGAAGGTCGTGCCTGCTGGGCGAGATGCGGGGTGTGAGCAAAAACAAGGAGTCGAGGCTGGGCAGTGTTTTTGGCTGGGTGCATGACATTGCTGTTGGCTGAGATGGGGAGCACAGAGGGACCCTAACAGTTCTGTGGGGCTGCATGAAGTTGGAGGCGCCCCTTGGTGTCCTTGTGGAGATCGAGAGTTGGCTGGGGCTGGAAATGGTACCTCTGAGTGTCAGTGGCATATAGGTGGCATTTAAAGCCATGAGACTGAATGAGATCATCCAGAGAGAGAAAGGAGGTGATGCGTAGGATTTTGACAGAGAGCAGGGGCGGACAAAGGGTGGATTTTCCATATAAAGTCCCTACTTAGAAGTAAATGAAGGCTCATGCTCATGAATACGGCTTCCATTTTATGGAAATATGACTTATACAAATAAGATACTGTGATATAAAAGTAGTTATAAAACCTCACCTTAGGAAAAAAGTTTGAAACGCTGTGACTTCGCCAAATCAAGAAAGTTAGCTTCAGAACTGCGTCATTATCGGTCTGAGTGAATCGTGAACTGCATTGGCTGGCCAGCAGGAAGAGCTGGTGTCCTCTGCCAATAGCCTGTGAACGACACCGTTCTTTATATGCACGGGAACTTCTACAGGCCATTTTGGTGTTTAAGCTTGATTTACTGCTAATACTTTTCACATACTTTTCTCGTCCTGTGATCGTCTCATCTAAAAGCTCATTAACTGAAAGCTCACTCAGTGAGAGCCTGCCTGGAAACCAGTAACTTTGCGATGAAACGTCAGATGTGATAAAAGTCTATGAAGAAGACCGAACAGGCACCATGACTTGCAGAAGCACGATTTAGCAGCTGTTTGAGATGCCTTCAAAGCATCAAGGATAAATGCTACGAGATAAAAAGCAGCAAGAATACGCGGTGATGGCTGTAATAGATGTTTGCATCCCACCCATAGCCCTCAACTGCTGGTAACCGGTAGAGAAAATCCGTTCTGACTCACACACGTCTTCCTCTGTTTGTGGACATCAGGCATCATTTGCAGCTGCTGTCCAGCGTCTCTGTCCATTTCCCAGATGGACCGCCCTGCTGGCACCCATGTTCTTCCATATTCTCATTGGGCACCGTAGTTTTCCCATTTTCAGGCCTCCTGTCGAATTTCTTTAAACTTGCTCCCTCCAGCCACCGTAGACATTTCTGCCTCTTCCCATCATCACCAGCTCCAAAGCCTGCCTGCCTCCTCCCTCTGACTGCCTTTATGAGTCTTTCTGTCTAGAAATCTCCTCCCCAAAGCTTTTCAATATCCTCAAGATGTCCTTCTTTGAAAACATTTTCACTGTCCCCACCCCAGCTCCCAACCCCACCTGGTGTTCTCAGGCCTTCTGTGGAATTGATGCCCAAAGAATGGGAAACCCATTCAGCTGCCGAGGGCAGGGAGGTGAGCAGCGTTCCAGAATGGTCTGTGTCAGGGCCCGTGGGCGTGGGCAGCCCTCGCTTGCTTTGACATGTGTTTCAGGACTCCCTGGTTTTGGTGAAAGTATTCTGAGTGGGACTCCTGGAGCACCTCGCCTCTGGATAGTGAGCGTTGATGCATAGTGTCCTATATCTTATAATCAGTGGTTTATGGCCAAATGAAGGTTATAGCGGGATAGTATTCATGACCGCTGGCATCAACTCTGGTTTTCATTTGTCCTCTTTTCACAGTGTGGAACCTAAATAAAGTTAAAAAGAATGAAGCTTACTGGCAATCATAGAGGGAGGATCTCTCCTCAGCTTCCTTCACCAATAAGTGACTTCAGGAATGAGAAAAAAAAAGGATGGGTCCTTCCCATGCCCCTGGTGACTTAGAGTGGTGAAACACTTAAATGATGATAGCCTACTTACGTTAAAAAAAAAGAAAAATCCAAACAACCTTGGTGCTTGTGTACTTGTAGACTGTCTCAGGAGAGATCTGAGAGGGGCCATCTTGTGTGGAGGGCAGTGAGGTGCGAAGGAGACTCACTTTTCACTGTATATCCTTTTGTCCTTAAACATTTTTTTGGTACTGTGTTGATGTATTAGCTTACAGAGGATAATACGGTAACGATATTCCTCTTATTCTTAATAAATGACACAGAAAATTTTAAGTGCCTTCACCATTTCGTTTTATAACTGCACTTGCTCAGTGTGTCTTTTTAGTTTTTATTTTTTTATTTTATTTTTTTTTTGAGTTGGAGTCTCACTCTGTCGCCCAGACTGGAGTGCAGTGGCCGCTGGCGGCCACCGCAGCCTCGCCCGCTGGGCTCCGGCGATCCTTTCACCTCAGCCTTCCAAGTAGCTGGAATTACAGGCATGCGCTACCACGCCTGGCTGATTTTTTGATTTATTGTAGAGATGAGGTCTCGCTGCCCAGGCGGGTCTCGACCCCGCGGGCTCAGGCAATCCACTCACCTCAGCCTCCCAAAGGCGCGGGATTACAGGCTGAGCCACCGAGCCCGGCTAGTTTTTGTTGATTTTTGACAGGATCTCACCCTGTCGCCTAGGCTGGAGTGCCAAGATACGATCATGGCTCACTGCAGTCTTGTCCTATTGGACTCAGGCAATCTTTCCGCCTCAGCCTCCTGAGAAGCTGGCACTACAAGCACGTGCCACCATGCCCAGATAATTTTTTGATTTTTTGTGGAGACAAGGTCTCACTGTGTTGCCCAGACTCATCTTGAGCTCCTGAGCTCAAGCCATCCTCCCGCCTCAGCCTCCCAAAGTGCTGGGATTACAAGTGTGAGCACCGCGCCTGGCTCAGTGTATCTTTTGATTGATGTCTTCACGTTAATCAACAGCTTGGGACTAGAGTTCTTTAATTTAAGTTTCAAATTTTTGCACGCCTGGGAATATGTCATTCAGGCCGATTTCTTTCTTTACTCCTTCTTTCCCGTATTTCTAAAAGGATTTAAGTGTTTTTGTGGTCAGTATTTTATTCGGCTGCTTTAGACAAATATGGGTTTGAAATGAGGTGTTGTTGCCATGAGTTGAGCCACAAATTATGGCCATTTCAACTGAACATCTCGCTGCTGCTTTCAGAGCGAAGTCTCACTGCATTGTGGAGTAAAACATAGGATTTGGAATTCGTTGTGGTTGATAGTTTCTAACCACAGAGTTCAGACAAATTAACAAGCAATTCTAACTCATTTTTCTTGTCTTAAGAATCTCAGCTACCGCAGGAAAATGCTCAAAATGGAATCTGCAGAAGTTGTTCCCTCTGAAAGAGGAGGGTGGAATTCAGGGTTCAGAACCCGTGGTGCCAGTCACCCCTGACAGTTTGGAGGGTGGGAGCAGCTTCTCATGGGCCACTGTCTAGAAGTATCTCCCTGGGCCACCATATTGCTTTGTGTTACCAGAAGTTCATAACACCACTTTCTGGCCCAAGGAATTGTGACCTGCAAAGGCATGATATCCATTTCATGCAGCAGTGATATCTGTTAGGTGTTGATGTTTCTCCAAGAGATTAGCACATTTGATTTTGTACTTTTTAAATAAGCAGGAAGTTGTATCACATTTGCTGGCCACGTGTAAAAACAAGATATTTTCTCTTTTTTCCATCTAGTGACTACAAATAGAGAGTGGAATACATTTTGTCTTTCCTTTTTTTTTTTCCTCCTGGGAAATAAACATTAGATCGTTCTGGGGGTTGTCACTGAAACAAGAGATCGACATCATCTCCGGTGACGAGTGCATGTCAAGGGAAGAAATTCTGATTGTTCCACTGACTAATTTAGTCAAGGCACCATCTGATGCCTCCTTCACAGCAGTATCCTCATCCTGCAGTCTCCTCATCAACACGGAGATGACGCACTCTCTGTTTTCCTCACTCAAAGAGAATTTCTTTGGTCTGCTGATTACAGCAGTGATTAAATTAAAAATGGTGCCTGAAGAGGTATGCTGGGGAAAAAAAAAACCAAACGACTGTGTTATTTGTGCTTGTTGAACATGCATAATTCAGCTTTCACTATTGTAATCAGTAAGATGTTGTTTTTTTGGACTTTTTTGGGAGAGGCCAAGAACCCCTTTAAGGGGCATGTGCACATACACAATTTGCATGTATAACATTTTTGCATTTTTAGGAGTGACACACCCCTGCCCAGTTATGCTTAGTCATACATAGCATTCTAAATGTGGCTGCTTCTGGAGAGCTCTGGGTGTCAGGTAGGCACCTGCTGTAAGATGACTTTTCTGATTAGATAGGGAAAAATTAGGGAAGATAGCTGAACTTGAATGAAATTTGCCATTTCCAGAATTGTCTCAACATGGGCTCAGAAGCTGACAATATTCTCTTATGTGAATTGCTGTTGTCTTAATTTAAAAAGGAAGCCAAATCACCTTTATCCTTTTTGTTTTCTAACAACTAATTTTATTTTTTCTCAAGTTCATTTATCTTCTCTTCTTCCCTTTCCCAGCCAAGAGAAAAGCTAGTGTTTGTTTGCTTGTTTTTAAGTGTAGAGAGAAACCAGCCTTCATATACCAGAATAATTCATTTTTTTAGACATTGTATTTTTTTTTCTGGGTTACTCATGTTTATAACATTTTGTCTCGTGTCCAGATTGCATATTAGCTGCTCATGAAACTTCGGTGTCTTAAAAGTTTTTGAAGTAGTAGCCAGGATTGTAAAAATCAGAACACTTGACATAATTTGATTTCTAGTTACTGTTAAAAAATTGAACTATCTAGCAATGCTGGACCCTGTTTTTGCATAGGACACTGGGCTGGAAGGGAACAGCAGTTGTCTCCTCAGGTGATGCAGTCCCGTTTGCACTGGGCTTCACTCCACCTGTTTGCTACCTGTCAAGCCCTCTCAGGCTTTTGGTTTTGTGATCCCTGACTTGCTATTTGTTTAAACTCTTATCTGGAAAAATCAAGGGGTCTTGAAGTTCAACAATACATCATTTTGATCTCTCTTTTTAAATAAGGAAACCAAATTTGCAATGATAGGGAGAAAAATGGTTGGGGCAGCAGGATGTAACAAATATGTTTTTTCTGTGAAGAAATTTGTACATTTTTAACTAAGGAAAAGGAAAGAAAGCAATAATGTAATTTTTTAAAGTATTCTGTACAAATATCAAATCATTATATTATTGTGAAACATATAATTCACTCTGTATAATGTGATTTGCTCGTAAAATACCATGTTGGAAACATTTATACAGATTTACTAATTACATTTGCTCTTAAATATTTCCAATTTTTTTTTCAAATAGAACTGAACTACTGAACTCCAAGGAGTTGAATATTTCTTCGTTTTTTTTTCCTTTTTATAACAAGCAGTCAAAAATATAAAACTGGACATCAGAAATTACCAACGTTTTAATGGAACAAAAAGTTGTCAATTTTTTTGGAGGGTTCTTTACTTTTCAAAGAGTCCAGTAGATTCTAGAAAAAGCCAATAAACCAACCTAAAACTTGAATAATAGCCATGTGAACTTAATCTGAATCATTCTCCTTTTATGAGCTGCCATGATTAGTAGTTTCTGTTTCTTCTGATACTGCCTTTTCCCTTCCCAAAACCATTCTTGTAAACTTCTGAAAGCTAAATATTAGCCAAGATGGAAGATGTGTCTCAGGCTTTTTCAGGTTTAGCATGTTGGTTTTGGGGTGAGAACTCATCAGACTCTTGGCACACTGGACAGGACACGAGAACCTGGAATCCTTGGCCACCTGCCAGGCCCTGTCTTGCCACCTACCCTACAGAAACCCACTGTCTCTGACTTCCCATTGTTTCTGATGTAAAATGAGATCATATTCGGGCTTTCCTCAAACTCTAACAGTCTAGAATTCCATCGTTCGGACACGTGCAGCCCAGGTGAGTTCTGGGAAGTCTGGAGTCCCGGCTACGTAACAACTCCCGCAAGGTTGGAAGAGCAGAGCCTCAGTGGAGAAGGGTTCCCAATGTCATTGTTTATTCCTCATGGTTACCTGTAATAAACACAAACGAAGAACTAAATATCATAGTTATCTGTTCACCCGCTCCTGAACTTGCAGCATTGAGAGAAAGTTCTGGACCAGCTCTGTCTAGTAAATGGTGCAGAGGTGAACGAGGCAGAAGGGATTTTATCTTTCTGGCATTCTGTTGCATATTTCTGATGATCAGAGCTCCCAGGTCTGCAGCTCTGCCCATGTGCATGGATGTTTATGAGACTTGGGCTACCCTAATCCCTGAATTTTAACAATCCTGGGTTATATCGTTTTTGTCATTTATTTGTGGCAGATCCAAAGCCAGTCAGGTACCACCTCTCGGCCATAATGAGCCAAAGTTGTTGACCAGAACAAAAAATAAATGGCAGAGAAACAATACCTGCTGCAAAACGTGCTCAAACAGGATGGTGCCATGGGCCTGTGTCAGCAGCCATTGGCCAAGAGCTTACATGGACACTTGGAGCATGAAATAATGGTTATCTGCGTACACACACACACACACACACACACACATACACACACACACAGTGTATACACTATATATGCAATGTGTTAAACCTGTCACTTCTGTTTTATACTAAACACATTGTTTTAGGCAATTATTTTACAGATAAATGGCCAAAATAAATCACTAACTTGATTCAGTGCCACCTAGATTGGCATTAAATGGGCTGAGTATGTAGGAGCAAAGGAGGGGCCAGAGTTTGGGAAACTATCTATCTATCTATCTATCAATCAGTTAGTGGTTCTCACTCTGCCACCCAGGTGGGAGTACATTGTCGCTATCATGTCTCAACAGATCCTTGACCTCCTGGGCTCAGGTATTCCTTCGCTTCAGCCTCCAGAGTAGCTGGGGCTACAGGTGCACTGGGACTACCTGACTAATTTTCTGACATTTGTAGAGATGAGGTCTCACGGCGTTGCCTAGGCTGGATTCTAGCAATCCTTCCACCTTCGCCTCCCAAAGTGCGGGAACCACAGGCATGAGCCACCACACTGGGCTAAAACTCTGGTCTAGAGGGATCTTGGCAGAACTCGAGACTGCATTCCTGGTTTACACACCCTATGATACTGTGTATTTTGCAGCTCTTGAGATTGCCTCTTCAACATAAAATTCATGGATTCATTTACTCATTTATTCAGCTAGCATTTATAGAGTAGCTCGTAACATTTCCACCGTGCCTTCTGGCATGTGGAAGACATCCATCTACCTTCTCCCACTTGAGTGTGTGCGTTCCAGAGCCCAGTCGCGTGCAGGCAACCCCCTGCATGGGTTGATGATTGCAATTTCTGTTTCCAGATGGAGTCTTTCTCTTCACTTTCTTCTGTACTTGGAAGCGGAGATACCCAGGGCTTTGTCTGGACCGTTTAGGGAGGAACTTGGTGGGCAGGAGGAATGACTTGTGCTAGACAGTCATTCCCAGGAACAGAGAGGGTGGAAATCATCGGCTGAGCATGGGAGGGGGCGGGTGGGATGTGGTTGTGGCTTTGAGGAAGATGGAGCAGCTGCCGTGGGTTGGGCACCAGGGGCCGAGCGGGAGCTGGAAGCAAGGCCTGTCGGGCGAGTGAGAGGAAGCCCCTGTAGCAGCAGGTGTGCTTGGCGGTGCAGGGCAGCCAGTGGAGCCGGGTGAGTCTCGGGGACAAGGAGGGGGAGGGGTGGTTGTTTGGCCACCAACATAAGCAGACTTGGCGGAGAAGCGTTTCTGACCCTGAGTGTGGCCATGTAAGGAGTCGTGGGGCTGAATAGCAGGGCCCCGGGGCGCTAGGCTATAGGTCTTCTGAAAGTGGCTTATAAGACCTTTGATCTCTTAGCACCCCTCCCACTCTGCATGTCCTCTTGGGCCATTCCTAGTGCATACTATCGTGGGCACACACGACCACTCTCCCTTCTCTTTGGCCTAATTACCTCCCACTTCAAGTGCTGGCCCTGGCGTCACTACCGGGCAGCTGTTCCCGATTGTTCTCTGCTCCACCCTCCGCTGGGACCTTTCACTCGACCACACATTTCTCCCTCTGTACTATGCAGGTTTGTTTACAGGCCTCTGGCATCCATGGTTGGGAAGTCTCCTGAGTGCGAGACTGTCCCTAGTACCCAGCAGAGCACCTGGCATGCAGAAGGTGTTCAGTAGATGCTTGCTGAAGGGCACACGCCTGCTTTGCTGGAAGACAGGCTACAGGGTCGGCCAGTCTAAGTTATTTATTTTGCAGTTCACAGAGAATTGAAGCTCAGAGAGAGAGGCTGAATGCCTGGCAGCTGTCCCACCACTCATCCCGGGCAGTGCCAGGACTCAGATTCACCTCCTCTGACTCCAGATGCCATGTTCTTTCTACCGCACCTCAGTCTCCAAATGTGTCTTCTGAGTGTGTGAGAAGACAGCCCTCTGCCTCGACTGTGTGCCTCGTCACAGCCTGATGTCACTGTTCATGGTGTTTTGTTGCCTAACTGTTCTCACCGGTAGGAAAACCCGTGTCCTGACAACCCAAAGAGCTTTTCCTCCGTGTCGTGCCAGGTTTACAACAGGCCTTCCCTCATGGCTTCCCCTTCCCTTTCCGGTCCATCCTAGTTTATCTGTGGGCAGGATAAGCATCGGCAACCGTTTCCAAGTAAACAAAGGAATTGCAGATTCAGGATTTGTGGCTTCCAATGTGCGGTGCCTTTTGCTTCAGCCTGTTGCCTCCTGGCTGCTCCTGTCACCAAAGTGCCCTGATTTAGCATGTGTTAAAGACTGGTGGTGCACAGTGGAAGTTTCCTTCTTGGAGCAAGTGGAAGAACTGTCAGAGTGCTGAGCCTGAGGAGGGAGGGGGTGAGCACTTGTCCGAACCATTTTGTGTCCATTGAAATAAAAGGTGAAGCTGCTGGTTTCCAGACGCATCCCTGGAGGATGGGGTACAAGGTGGGGTGTCTAGACAAGCTCGTTTGAACTTTTCCCACCTCCAGAGCTTGCCTGTGAGCCTTTGGGCAGCACTTGGCAGTTAGGGTGTTCCTCTGAGGGTTAACTTTTCAGTGTGGCTGAGGCAGGGGTGTGGCTATCTCCCTTACTGCCCAGCCATGGATGATTCAGTTTTGGGAGGTCGGTTCCAGATTGCTGAGGATCATCTGACCTCTCTCCCCATCACCCTTGGTCCAAAGTACCTTGGGGTCAGTTCCAGGACTGAGCTGGGGGTGAGGGTGACTGCTTTGAACCTTTGGTCTCCTCTGTTAACTGACCCAACAGTACATGGCTGGGAATGCCCACTTTGGGAAAAGGGCTCTGGAGACCCGTCTCGAATCCTTCGGTGCTTTACAGAGCTCTACAACACGGCTTTCCCTTTGCACGTTATATTCTTCTCACCACTTTTTAAAAAAATAAGAACTAGATGATATACGATTTTCCTCCTTTAGCTCCGAAATCCTGTGGCTTGGAACAAGCCCACGGTCTTTGGTCTAAGAGGTTTCCGAAGCCACTTTGGACTTTCCTGGCTTCCAGCCACATGGGAGCCAGTTTCTGATCTTCCCTGGGCTGGTCTTGAGTTCCAGGCACGGAGCTTGAAGTCCATCAGCCAAGGGTCTGGGCTGCACCAGGAGGTATTTTGATTTGCTATATTCTCTGCTTGGCATCTACTCATTTCCCTCGGGGACGTCCCCTTCCTTGGATAAAAAAGCTCCAGAGATGCTTGTCTCTGGCCCGATGAACTGAGAAGGAGTCCCAACCAGGTGTTTCCATTCAGGGATCTTTGCTTGTCCATCACAGGTCACTGGGTAAGGAGGGTTATCATCAAACTTAAAATGCTCCTGACAGTCCCTGGCCCCCAGCCCAGCCCATCCTGCCTGCTGTGTGGTCTTTGTGATGTGCTGGCTAGTTTTAAGAATGACAGTCCTGAGAGGGAACCAGCAGGCTTGGCAAGTGAGAATTTGTGGGGTGTCAGCCGTCACACTGCTGGGCTGTGACCTTTAAGGGGTGTCCCAAGCCGTAGCTTCCCTTGGACCTCAGCCTTTAGCTCTCCTCCTGATGTGCATAATTTTTCTGTGTGGTGCCAGGAACTGTGGTGATGGATGGAAGAGTTGGAAGGGGCTCTCGGGAGACCCAGAACCGTGTTGGGATCCCATCTGTGAAGCTACCCCATCCGAAATATTGGTCTTATACATCTCATTCTAAAAAGGGAATTGACTCACTTGGTCCTTGTTCACAGTGAACCTGTGTTCGTTCATGGAGATCATCATTTTCTTTTCTTAGCGATTCATCCATTTAATACTCCAGGCTAGAGTTTTAATAGATGTCGACGCCAGGCTTTTCAGTGTGTCCTTCTAGAACCTTCCTTCTGTTAAGCATTGAGTTCCTCATCTTTCAACACCATTCCTCTTCTCAGAGGTTTCTGAGGGATTTCCGACAGTGAGTCACCAGAGACAGTTGTGCGTTCTTTTAGCTGTCTGTAGATGGGATTCATCCGAGCCTGAAAGCCTGACATTACTTGAAGTGACTGGCTAGTGGCTCCCCTGGCTTCACACCTGTCTTCCGCCTAAGTCACCTCTTAGCACAGTGCCTCCCAGATGGAGGGGTGGAAGCAACCAGGGCAGGAAGAATTTCTTTTGGAACATTACCTGGGCTTCTCCAAGCAGGCCTGTTAACCTCTTTGCTTTTTTTCTTGCTTTGATCATAGATTTTTTTTAACCCCCCCCCAAAAAAACACCCAAAACTCCTCCTACCCCTGAGGGTTATTCATGTTTCTCACATGTTTTAACTCATCCCAGACCTTGGTTTTTGGACTTTTTTTCTGACTGTTAAATTGTCCTGTCCTTTACTCGGCTTTGACTTTGTTCCCTCTTCCTGGGGCCCACACATGCAGATGGAGCACCCCAAGGCCAGAAGTGCTTTGCAGCCACTCAAAGGCCCTAGCCAGTGCTTTCCTGGCTCCCGACCTCCCCCACCCTCTCTGGGCCGCAGAGCTTTCCTGCAAGCTCAGATAACCTCTGCCTCTCCATTTGCCCTTCTGAGAACTTTGCTTCTCACCGTTGTGTGCTCTAATTTTAAGTCGTGACTGCTCTCTGGCATGCCAGGTCTAACCATGCATGACTGAGTTAGTGTTCAGGACAGAATTCAGCCACGCCGACCACCTGGAATTTATTCCCACTCTTACTCCCCAGGAGCCCAGCCCCTCAGGACTCCCACCCAGGGCAGGGCTGGGTTGGGTCCATCAATACCTCTGCCAGGGTTGAGTTCTCAGGGAGCATCCGGGCCTCTCCCTGAAGGCTGAGGCCCAAGACCAAGGCGGCCCAACCCCTAGGTCAGAGACCAGAGGAAGGAACAGGCCAGGGATGGGTTGGCAGGGAGCACCAGCTGCCTGAGCTGGGAATAGAACATTTAGGGAAGGGAGAACAGGCGGAGCTTGGAAAGTTTGTGATGACTCTGAAAACGCTCAGGTTTGTCCCAGGGGGCCTCAGGCGGCCAGCCAAGCTGTTCACTTCTCTGCAGCTGGGTGTTGGCAGTGTCCTCCCTCTTAGAGTTTCTCATCCAAGTTGGAATGACTAAGTCAAAGGTGGCTGTATCTTGGCGCCTGGAAGTGCCTCCCTTCACCTCGTTTTAGACTTGCCATTCCTGTAGAGAGAAACACCTTCACTGCGTTGTTACAGACTCAGGATCATTAAGAGTCAGGCTGGATTGAAATGTATCTCCTTACTGTCTGTGGAAAGGATTTGAGGAGGAAAATCAGTGTGAGGGATGTTGATTTAGGAAAGCTTTTGAAAGAACCCACTTTAGGAATGCACATTTGCATACAAACAATGAAAGTGCTAATTGGAATGATTCTCACACAGTCATTTCAGCGGTGCAGGGACTGCTGCTTGACAACACTTACCGAGTGGAAATGAGTGTACTTCGAAAATAATGAAATATTGTTCCATCCATCTAATCAGCTGAGACGTGTTGGGTGCCTTTTATTTGCAAGGCGCTGTGCTGGAACCACTGTGTGTGGGAGGAGGAGGTCAAGATATAAAACCCAGTGCTTGTCCCCTGGGGTCACCAACAGAGGGGTCTCCCTGGGATAAGGGATGACCTGGAGAGCCCAGGGAGAGTCAGGTCCAGTCGGTCATCCTACCTCAGTGGCTGAAAGGTGGGAAGGAATAGACAGCATGCCTGAATGTTTCACCTGTCTAGCCAAGTCATACCTGCTCGCGTTGTTTTAGAAACCGTTAGCATTCTGTCCCCTAGGACTTTTTCCTATCCAAACTGAGCAGTCTAGTTCCCTTTTGAAGCCAGAACCCAGCATTTAAAATATTTCTGTTATCCTTATTGGCATCAGCTATCACTGGGCACCTGCTATCTGCCGCTGGGACTTTGCCCTGTGAGCACGGGTGGGGCTACTCTAGCTGGTGGTGATGGGAAAATCTTTCCGCTCCTGGGGCAACAATTGCCACCTTATCTTTTAAAAAACAGTGTTTTGGAACATGGAGCCTAGAGCACAATGGATGCAGCATAAATATTTGTGGACTGAAGTTTATCAACTTTGTGGTTAAGAGCATGGGATCTGGAGTCACATAGACTCGTTCAAAGCCTGGCTCCTTAGATTTACTTGTTTTAAGGTCTTGACTTGTGACTAACCTCTCTGAGCTCCAGGGTGACTATAAGGATAGCATAATAAAATATAATATAATAGTAATATAATAATATAATGTTAGCATAATAATTATGATAGGATGCATGCTGTATTACATAGTAGTACATACTCTCGAGTCGGGCTGCTCAAGTTCAAGTTCAAATTCCACTTACTAGTTATATAACTCAGGCAAGTGATTGAACCTCTCTGGGCCTCAAGCTTCTTATGTATAAAAAAGGAATGATAGCCAGGCTCGGTGGCTCAGCCTGTAATCCCGCGCTTTGGAAGGCTGAGGTGAGTGGATTGCCTGAACCCGTGGGTTCGAGACCCGCCTGGGCAACTTGATGAGACCTCATCTCTACAATAAATAAAAAAATCAGCCGAGCGTGGTAGCGCATGCCTGTAATTCCGGCTACTCGGAAGGCTGAGGCGGAAGGATCACTGGAGCCCAGCACGTCGAGGCTGCGGTGGCCAGGAGTGGCCACTGCACTCCAGTCTGGGCGACAGAGTGAGACTCCAACTCAAAAAAAAAAAAAAAAAAGATAATAGTACCCTTATCAGAGGGTTGTTAAAAGTCAGAATTGTGAAGCATCTCATACCTGGTGCAATAAAACAAATACATATTTGCTAAATTTTAAAAACTGTGAACCTCTCATTGATTATTTCATTTTGGTTCTTACAGAATTCCTGTGAGGTTGAACACATGTCTTCCCCCACCCCATGCCCTATTTACTGTTATTGTTGTTGTATTTGGGGAGCGGGTGAAGTTCTGATGGGTTAAAATGGTCTGCTGCAGGGAACCAGCTAACAAATGTCATAACTGGGACCAGAACCCATGGGACTTGCTAGAAAAGATATAGGTTGGGTAACTTTCTTACGTTCCCTACCACTGTGGGAGCTTTTCTGTCCTTTCAATAAATCCTACTTTCTCAAAAAAAAACAAAACCAAAAAAAAAAACAACAGGTGCACCTAGACACCTTCATCAAGGGCATGTGAGTGTACATGAAAGGCTTTAATGTCATAAATCTGGAGACAAGGCTTTAATGTCATAAATCTGGAGACAAGTGACTAGTGTCTCTCCTTCCCCCCCGCATTCACATGTACTATGATCCCCTGGTGCTAACTGATGTTCTCTGTGCACGATGGCATTGGGCTTGTGCCCTCTAATTGGATCTCTGGGACTTATGAAGGGAGCCAGTGTAAACCTCTTCTTGATTCTAATTGTTTTCCTCAGCTTTGCCTGCGTTCTGGCTGCTTCCTTTGGAGACTAGAAGATTCTACTGGATTTCAATACCTGATTTCAGACGTCCTTAGAGGAGACATCACATCACATGTAGGGGAAGCTTGTGCTGAGTGGGAATGCTCCCCTTCCCCCAACCTTTGTATTTGAGATTGAAATTCTTCATTGCTCTTAAGAAACTTAATTAGGAAAGGCACGTATCGGGGAATGTAAAAATAGCTTTAAAACACTTGCCAGTTTCTTGCCACTTAGGCAGTTATCTTCAGATTAAAGTGTCTTCACGTGTGTTCACAAACATGGGCACTTTAAAAAATGCTCCAACATAGGGGGGTAAAATATAAATATTATCCTATATGAGCAGTGAAAGGTGCTTTAGTACTTAAGTCCTATTTTTGAGCTCTGGAATTCAGTTCCTTCCTGTTGCCAGCTGAACCTGGGACTCTGATGTATTAGATGAAAATATATTCCTATCTTCAAATGTGGACAACAGGACATTCTGTCCTCTGAATTTCAGTGTTTGAATTGGGTGTTGCAGGAAACTTGGCACCCTACTTTCTTTTCAAAATAATAAACAGACATGATGTGGTCTCACGTTTCATCGAATGGGGCTTAGATGCCATTGCCTCATAAAGGCTGATTCACAGACAAATGGGAACTAATTATAGTAGCTTAAAAATAATATCCCTGGTTAAATTTGGCAAGACAAGATGCCTTGCATGCTTTGTAGGACAGGAGAGACTCCGTTTCTTTAGCAGCATGAGGGTGACATGGCCATTTCTGTTTTAGTCACACAATGATGGTCCTGGTTTGTTACCTGCCATTTTTGTTTTATTTAGGAATTCTTTTTTTTTTTTTTGAGTTGGAGTCTCACTCTGTCATCCAGGCTGGAGTAGAGTGGCACAATCATGCCTTACCACAGCCTCACCTCCTAAGCTCAGGTGATCTTTCCGCCTCAGCCTCCTGAATAACTGGGACTACAACTGTATGCTACCACGCCTGGGTAATTTTTTGATTTTTTTTATTTTAGAAAGCAGGATTTATTGAGAAGACAGAAAAGCTCTCACAGTAGGAGGGGACCTGAGGGGGCTGCCCTTTTGATTTTTTTGTAGAGATAGGATCTCGCTATGTTCCCAGGCTGGTCTCCAACTCCTGGGTTCAAGCAGTCCTGTCTCGGCCTCCCAAAGTGCTAGGGTTACAGGCACGTGCCACGGCGCCCAGCCCTATTTAGGGACTTCTTGTACGCTCTTACACAAATCCCATACACAGACATTGAAGTGCTTCTTCCTATAATCTACAGGCTGTTCTTTTCTACTGTCCGTTGATTTTTAAGAAATAAGCGTTGGCTGGGTGCGGTAGCTCACACCTGTAATCCCAGCACTTTGGGAGGTGGAGGTGAGAGAATTGCCTGAGTCCAGGGGTTCGAGACCAGCCTGGGCAACTTGGTGAGACCTTGTCCCTACAATAAATCAAAAAATTAGCCTGGCGTGGTGGCACGTGTCTGTGGTTCCAGCTTGGAAGACTCAGGCGGAAGGATCACCTGAGCCCAGCAGGTCGAGGCTGCAGTGGCTGTGAACGTGCCATTGCACTCCAGGCTGGGTGACAGAGTGAGACTCCTAGGTAAAAAAAAGAAAAAAGAAAGAAACAAGTGTCTTGGTTGAAGAAAGTGGATGGCATACTTTTTTTTTTTTTAAGTTCTCAGCATTTCTGTATCTCTACTGTGAAAAATTCACGAACATGTTCTTCTCTGTGGAATGAAGAGATTTTTGTCATAAGCTACTATTCTGATTACTTTCACTCTATTCACCCTCTCCACTGTGAATCAGGTTGGAAAACAGCTTGGCTTTGTTTTAAATAAATGGGCAATATATACAGTCAATATGTGCAGAATTTCAAAATTAGAAAAAAGTATACGGTGAAAAGTAAATTTTCCACCTCATACCTAGGTATCTCTCCTTAGTAGCAAGCCTGAACACCATTTTCTTCTATACTATTCCAGAGATTTTCTAGGCATTTATAAATATGTGATTATGTATGTTTTCTCCTCACAAATTACTTCATGCTGTCCACTGTATTTTAAACCATTTTTACTTGACTGTAATTTTGGAGATCATTTCACATCCAATTTCGAGCTACCTCATTCTCTTTGACAGCTGTCTTATTTTCCATTGAGAAGATGTGTCATAATACATAAACAGTGGCCTATGATCGGTAGTTAGGCTGTTTTAATCTTTTGCCCATAAAATTCTGGTATAGTGAAAAATCTTGTATATCTGCTGTAGGATAGACAGTCTATCTCAATGGTGGCATGCGGCGTTCTGGAGCCCAAGGGCCTGGGTTTTAAATCCTGGTTTTTCTATTTACTATTGAGCTAGTCTTGGCAGTTCCTCTCTGTGCCTCAGTTTCTTCATTTGCCAGATAAAATTTATCTTGCAGATAGGATGTAATGTTTAAAAACACTAGTCTAGGCTGGCCCAGTGGCTCATGCCTGTAATCTCAGCACTTTGGGAGGCTGGGGTGGGAGAATCGCTTGAGCCCAGGAGTTCAAAACCAGCCTGGGCAACATAGTGAGACCTCACTGTTACAAAAAATTTTTTTAAAAATTAGCCGGCGTGGTGGTGTGCCCCTGTAGTTCCAGCTACTCAGGAGACAGAAATGGATGGATCCCTTGAGCCCAGGAAGTCGAACAGCAGTGAGGCTGGATCATGCCACTGCACTCTAGCCTGGGTGATAGGGTGAGACCTTGTCTCAAAAAATGAAACAAAACACACTAGTCTATATAAAGCTCATAGACCTGCCCTGGGTGTGTAAACAGGTATGTATGTACTTACTAGTATTATTTCTTTCATATGATCTGGAAACACATGAGTCCTAAGCTGTTCTTATCTCTGCTTGTTTCTGAACCACAGAAAGCAGTGGCAGCTTTTGGAGGCCATAGCAGTTTTTGCATGTATGGTTTATATCTGTCACCTGGTTTTATTCAAAGAACCTATCCATACTCCTTTTCCTCATCTCCTTGTTGCTTTTGTATAGCATCTTGGGGGAGAAAAGGGAATGTCATGTTTTAGGCCACTTTACTCATGTGTTCAAGTCCCTTTAAAAGCATAAACTATATTATCAGTGGTGATCATTTTTAACAAATGGTCCAATTATTTGTCCATATATAACTAATTTAGAACTTTATAATACTTAAATATGGACGTTTAGGCAAAGATGCAGCTCATGTGTGTGTGCGACTTAATATATAAGGGATGATTTCTTCGTGTTTTAAGTTATAAATTGACTCTTTGGAAAAGACTGGAAAGTGTCATTACTCTGATTTAATTGACTTTGGTGGTAGACGTTTCTGGGTCTTACATCACCTTAAGTTACCTCATCGGAGACTGCCATCTTGGATTCAGACAAACCAGAGCTGAAATTCCCATGTTGACTGTGGACAAGCCCCTTAAGCTTCCAAGGCTTCGGTTCTCTGATTACAGATGGATCCACCTCATGGGGCTTTGACTTAGGTGACAGGAGAGAGGAAGTGATGGACCCAGCTGTGTGCAGCACAGAGCAGGTGCTCATGGGCCACCTGTTCTTCCCCTCCCTCTCCTGCCTTCCACTTCCTCCTGTCCCCAGAAGTACCTCACTCCACCTTAACCTCCAGTGTTCCTTCTCTCAGCTCCTCCTGACTCGTGCCTTGTGACGTACCCATGTGCTTTTTCTGCCTTAACCAGGACAGTAGTGGCTATCTCAACGGTGGCCACTCACATTCAAACTTACATTGGCATCCAGTGAATGCCTCCCTGAGCGTATGAATTGGAGGCAAACTTACGTCCCCCCGCACCAAGGAGGTCATTCCTATTTCTTTGACAGCAATAGCTAGCAGCAGTATTGCAGAATTAGAATTGGGGCCACAGCCCCAGCAGTGATCAAAGAGCATTGTATTTTCATCCTTGGTTCTTTCTTTGAGGAATTTTGCTGTGGCCCACTTGGGAAGTCCTCTCTCCAGATTCTCTTTCTTTTCTTTTTTTTTTTTTTGAGTTGGAGTCTCACTCCGTCGCCCAGAATGCAGTGGCATGCTCCCGGTCACCCCAGCCTCGACCTGTTGGGCTCTGGTGATCCTTCCACCTCAGTCTTCCAAGTAGCTGGAACTACAGGTGTGCGCTACCACACCCGGCTAGTTTTTGATTTATTGTAGAGACAAGGTCTCGCCAAGTTGCCTGGGCGGGTCTTGAACCCGCGGGCTCAGGCAATCCTCTCGCCTCGGCCTCCCAAAGTGCTGGGATGACAGGCTGAGGCACTGAGCCCAGCCCCCAGATTCTCTCTTATTGTTATTGTTGGGGAGTGGGTGGAGGAGGGAGAAGAGGCAATGTTTAGGAACTGGTACATTTCATCTGCGCCCCATTAGCCCGCGCTGGTTGACTTGCAGGCTTAGTGACCCATTCAGCGTGGTCCTGGGTTTGATGTGTTAGAGATGGGTGTGGGTCAGTCCAGCAGAGGAGGTGAGCTGGAGAAGTAAAGCTACAGATGGGAAGGGAGGGAGAAGACCTTTTTGCCAGCTCCTCCAGATCACATTGGAGAGGAGCTACTCTATTTTGCATTAAGTGTTTTCCTGTGAATTTTTGAAATAGCAGTCACACCCGTATTTAAATGTGAGAACCTGAGTACTCTCCAGAGACACAGGCCAAGTCCCTCCCAGCTCCAAAGCCTGCGCTTCTACAAACACACATTTGGGGTAACAGGAGCCATTGTTTCCCCGTGGAAGGCTTCCCATTCTTCTCCTTCTTACTCAGGCCTTCCTATCCTCTAAGACCTAGCTCAAGTCCCACTGTCCAACTTCTGTAGTTCTTGGATGCTAGACTGTCCGGTTGGCAGTGAATTAGATGCAGCATTGTGTGTTGAAGGGTTATTTATTTATTTGAGTTGGAGTTTCACTCTGTTGCCCAGGTGGAGTGCAGTGGCACGCTCACAGCCATCTTAGCCTCGACCTGCTGGACTCCGGCGATCCTTCCGCCTCAGCTTTCCAAGTAGCCAGAACTACAGGCACGCACTACCACTACCAGCTAATTGATTGATTGATTGATTGATTGATTGATTGATTGTAGAGACGAGGTCTCGCCAAGTTGCCTCGGCTGGTCTCGAACCCATGGGCTCAGGCAATCTACCTGCCTCGACCTCCCAAAGTGCTAGGATGACAGGCTGAAGTGTTATTTATTAACCCTGTTGCCATTTAGGCGTTTTCACATCTATGCTTTGGCCTCCCCACCAGGTCTTCACTCTTTAGGGCAAAGCACTGTGCAGGAAACCCCTGTATGCTGCAGATGGACACAGTTCAGTGGTTCCCAAGGTGTGCTTCCTGGCAGCGGAGTCACCTGGGAACTAGTTAGCAATCCGTTTGAGCCCACTGAATGAGAACATCCGGGCTGGGCTTGCCCGGTCTGCCCTTTCACAAACCCTGCTGGTGACTGCCCTGTGCTGACATTTGAGAGCCCCTGGTGTGGTGATAAGGGCAAGAGGCTGAGGGTCCGAGAGACCCGGGTTTGAGTCTCTCTCCACCATTTACCATCTGACCAATGATGACACTACTTTTCAGATACCCAAATATGTCATTGAGGGTCTTTGAGCATCTCTGTGGAAGGATGTTGCAAGCTTCTCGGCACACTTTCTTGGCCATATACTCACTAACTTTTCTGGGAACTGCAATGTTTTGTGGTACACATTTTGAGAAATGCTGGCCTGACTGATCTAAGGGTACTTTGAGCCTTGAGATTTTTAAGTCAGTAAGAAGTTCAGAATCTTCAGAGACAGGGTAAGTTAGACATGATGCCAGAATTCATGATTTGGATAAACCAAACTTACAGAGCAAGTTGAACACTGAGACAATATGGAAGTAACTAGACATTGAAGAGTAAAGCATTATCTTTTTAAAAGAAGTGAGTTTTGTTAGGTAGAAAATGATTTATTAGGGGCAAAGTGGGAAAGTTAAGGTAAGGAGTCTTTCCTTACTTTTACTGGGTGTGTTGGAGGCCTGGCAGGAAACACAGGGCACATTCAAATCAGGTAATTTGGCTGGGTGCGGTGACTCACGCCTGTAATCCCAGCACATTGGGAGGTAGACATGAGAGGATTGCCTGAGACCAGGGGTTCAAGACCAGCCTGGACAACTTGGCAAGACTTTGTCTCTGCAGTAAATAAATAAATAATTAACCTGGTGTGGTGACGCGTGCTTGTAGTCCTAGCTACTCAGAAGGCTGAAGTGGAAAGATCGCCTGCACCCAGCAGGTGGAAGCTGCAATGAGCCATGATGGGGCTAGTATACTCCAGCCTGGCTCAGCCTGTGGTCCCAGCACTTTGGGAAGCCAAGGCGAGTGGATTGCCTGAGCCCACGGGTTCGAAACCAGCCTGGGCAACTTGGCGAGACCTCGTTTCTACAGTAAGATAATAAAAAATTAGCCAAGCATGGTAGCACACGCCTGTAGATCCAGCTACTTGGAAGACTGAGGCAGAAGGATCACCAGAGCCCTGCAGGTCAGCACTGGGGTGACCGTGAGTGTGCCACTGCACTTCAGCCTGGGCGACAGAGTGAGACTCCAACTCAAAAAAAAAAAAAAAATCAGGTCAATTAAGGCTATTTGAATAAAGGAACTATTTATAAAGGGTGTTGGTAGAGCTTGGGACAAGTAGCAGTGGCAACGCAAGGCGTGATTCTTCTGTTTAGCCAAGAAACATATGTCACGCTCGGTCACCATCCTCACCCCAAAGATGGGTGTTACTATTTCATCCTTTGCAGAAAAGGAAAGCGAAGCCCACAGAGGCAAAGCAAGTGGCCCTGAGAAGTAGCTGCGAGACGGAGGGGTAGACTCAGCTCTGCCCACCAGGCCTGGAACCCTGCCGCCCCTGCACGTTTCTTTAGATAGGGTTCCCTCGTTCCCTTCAGTCTTTCTCTACATACCGGGCCTGAGAACATGGCTTTCTGGAAGCTCATGCTCTGAGCTAGAAATGTCGTACTGAGCAATTATTTGACAGGAGAAAACACACCTTAGGCCAGTATACAGACTAGCGAGGAAGTGTCCAGATTCTACACATGGAAAGGGATAAAGATTGCACACAGGCAGTTGCCATGTCTAGGTGGGCTGGGGCTGTGGAAATCTGCCCTCCAACCTTCCCTGGGATCCATCCATCCTAGGTAATCTTTTTGGAAGAGATGAGAGCTATTTTTTTTTTGAGTTGGAGTCTCACTCTGTCACCTAGACTGGAAGGCAGTGGCATGCTCCTGGCCACTGCAGCCTCGACCTCCTGGGCTCCGGTGATCCTTCTGCCTCAGCCTTCCGAGTAGCTGGAATTACAGGCATGCGCTACCACGCCTGACTGATTTTTTTTTTTATGTATTGTAGAGATGAGGTCTTGCCAAGTTGCCCCGGGCGGGTCTCAAACTCGCGGGCTCCGGCAATCCACTCATCTCAGCCTCCCAAAGTGCTGGGATTACAGGCTGAGCCACCAAGCCCAGCCAAGAGCCAGTTTTTAAAAATTTATTTTAACAAAGAGGTCTCACTTTGTTGCCTGGGCTAGTCTCAAACTCCTGGGCTCAAGCAATTTTCCCAACTCAGGACTGTGCTGGGATTATAGTCCTGAGCCACCACTCCTAGCAAGTAGTTTTTGTTGTTGTTGTTTTGAGTTGGAGTGTCACGCTCTTGCCCAGGATGGAGTGGTACAACCACAACTCACTGCAGCCTCGACCTCCTGGGATCAAGTGATCCTTCTACCTCAGCCTCCCAAGTAGCTGGGACTACAGGTGTGTGCCACCACATCTGGCTAATTATTTTTATTTTTATTTGTAAAGATGGGGTCTCACTAAGTTGCCCAGGCTGTTCTCAAACTCCTGGGCTCAAGCGACCCTCCTGACTCACCCTTCCAAAGTGCTGGGATTACAGGTGTAAGCCACCATGGGAGCCATTTAAAAGACATGTTGAGGCAGCTTAGCTTGGAGGGGCTGGGAAGAGGGAGAGGGAAAGTATTTCAGACATGTGGTATCGCCTGGGAGACCTGGCAGTGGAGTAAAGGAAAGGGTGATCTATGCATGGGTGCCTTAACCACGTGATGGTAATGGGGGCGAGTGGACAGGCAGTTGGGAGAAAGGGTCGTGTCATGACGGGGTCCGAGGGTGCTCTAACACCAGTTTTTATGTCTGGGCCATGGCCCGGGCTGGTCCAGTGAAGTCTCTTTAGCTTAATACCTTTGTTAAAAGATGGTAAAGGTCGAATTTTCCTTTAGGAAGTTTCAGAGTCTATGAATGCTCTGTGTCCCTTGAGCCCTAAGACAATTTAAAAGTCATGTTTCTGTGGGGGTGTCTTTCCCCCATGTCAGTTTGAATCTGGGTTGGCTGTTAATGCTCAATGAGAATACTTCTTATGGTGAAGTATTTTCTCTTCCAGAAAACAAAAACACCTCCCAAATCCTGTGCACAAGATCTGCCTTTGAAAACATCTGGTAAAAATAACAAGTCTCTCGGAAAACTGTGATTCTCAGATGGACCCCCGCCTCTTGGTTAGCGGGGAGTCACTGGGGTAAACCTTTATTTCCTGTTGGTTCCACACAGCAGGCCCTTCATGGAAATATTTCACATGTCTCCTCAGGCAGCAGGGAAGCTTGGAGGGCAAACAGAGGGCTGAGGCCCCAGATAGGAACAGAGATGCTGTCTCTGCCCAGCAGTGCCTCGGGGTGCGTGGGGAGCCAGCCGGGCCTTTGAAGCAGGGCCAGTGTCCTGCCCCACACTGCTGGAAACCCCAGCTCTCCCTCCAGGCGTGGGTAAGGCCCAAACTTGCCACACCTCCGGCTCTTTTTACAAGAGAGATGCTTTAAAATAGTCTTAAATGTCAGACTTTTTTTTTCCCCCACAACATGCCTCAGACAGCTCATAAATTATTCTGCAGTAAAACTTAATAGGAATGCTTAGAAAATGCAGAGTTTAGTCAATGGAGTTTTTGGTAATTTATACAACTGTTAACCCCACATCTCCTTACTTTTTCTACCCCAGAACTCATTGAAGAAATTCATTATAAAATAAAGAGAAGATTTTCCTGGGCTCATGTTTAATCGAGGCTGTCTTCAGTGCTGGAGGTCATAATGGTATATGTTGGTTTGAATAGTGCGATAACTTAGTATTGGACTCTTTTTGACCTTAGAAAGGCAGTTTGACATGTTTCAATCTGATAGTAATGTAGAAAGCATAGGAGTTTGAGTTCAGTGTTTTCTGATGTCAGAATATACCTAGAAAGTTGATTTTTTTTTCTTTTTTTTTTTGAGTTGGAGTCTCACTCTGTCATCCAGGCTGGAGTGCAATGGCATGCTCATGGCCACTGCAGCTTCCATCTGCTGGGCTCTGGCGATCCTTCCGCCTCAGCCTTCCAAGGAGCTGGAACGACAGGTGTGCACTACCACACCCAGCTTATTTTTTTGATTTATTGTAGAGACAAGGTATCACCAAGTTCGCCAGACTGGTCTCAAATCCCTGAGCTCAGGCAGTCCTCTTGCCTCGGCCTCCCAAAGTGTGGGGATTACAGGCTTGCGCCATCTCGCCTGGCCTGATTTTTTTTTTTGACGAAATCTGTGATATCCACCTTTCTTGCCATTTGCTTCTTTCTCATAAATATGGGTAATTAAAGATTCTGGTTGCCAGATTTGCACTGTTGCTCAAGCTGTGTCTGCTGTCTCATTGGCTCTACACTGGAGGCTCTTACAAACACACGTCACATCTATAGCCGTAGACATGCGTAATCGATTCTGTTTCATGTGCACGTGCTTCTGTAGATAAGCCCACCAGCCTTCCTTTGGGGGTTTTTCAGTCTGTTGTGACTTATATTTATTTTTATTTATGATGCTTGCTGACTTGATTTATTTGGTTACTTGTTTCTGAAAAACTGGAATTTGGGCAGGGTGTTTCATTATGGGTACAAAGAGAAAAATCATTTGAACCTGGGTCTGTCCTAACAAGTCTGGGGTCAACACAGAATGATGGTCATTAATACCCAGAATGATACGCCTAAGATACCTTTTAGATTAAATGTATTTAGACAAAACATATTAAAGATGCTAGCATATTTTATTTCATGGTATTTCTTATTCTTTAAAAAATCAGACTTCCTAATTAACCAGTGTATTTCATTATCCAGAAAGTTTCATTAACTCTTTGTAGGTGGCAAGTGTTTGTATCTAAGAAAAATTTCCAAGTTGAGAGGATATTTCCGAGAATCATTTACCTTTTTATGTAAAATCAAATCAACAAAAAATTGATTGCCTCTTTACTACATCCAAGGCACATGTTAAAATTCAAGAAAGACTGCCTGCAGCAAATAAAGAATTTTTGCTGCTCTTTAAACATGACATGTTCCTCACCATTGATCTGTAGCAAGGTAAAGTCAGTCGACTGGCCGTGTCTTGACTCTGGGCAGGGTCCCTTGGGAAAACCAGCTCTGGATTGGGAGTGAGAGCCCTTGTTTCATTCCTGCCCGGGTCTCACGCTCACTCTGACATGGTGGGTGGGCTTCCCACCTGGACTGCTTTCTCATCTTCATGGTGAAGATGTCAAACTAGATCGTTTCTAAGGTCCTTCACAACAGAGTAAACCCAGCAATGATTTTTTTTTTAATTGACTACTTTCTACTTTGCAGGGTACTGAGATAAGGATAAGAGAGTCTCTCGCTCCTGGAAGTTTTCAGAGGTCCCTCATTGCTACATAAACCAAGAAAACATTTATTGGCCATCCCGCAATAGCAGAGCATGGCCAAGACCAGAGAGTTATGCCTGTCTTGGGGAAGAATGAACAATACAGGAGCTGTCATATACCTGGGACAAAGAGTAGGCTAGACAGCAGGTTTCCTCAGTGACAGTTGTCATTTACCAAGCCCTGACACAATGCCAGCTCTGTGCCAGGTGCTTCTCAGTGCCGTGCCTCTGTTATCCCAAACAAACCTTATAGCCACCACATGAGTCGGATGGCGTTTACCCCATTTTACAGGTAAAGAAACTGAAGTCATTTGCCCAAGGTCCCACAGCCAGTAGGTGGTGGAGTGGATATTTGAACTTTGAGTCCACATTCCTCTTTACCAGGCCTCTGAGGGAAGACAAGGCAGGGATGGAGAGAGACAACAGGCCTCTCTCATGAAAGGAAAGTGTGGAATCGCCAAGGGTTAACTATAGAAGGAGAACCGGACAGTCATGACCTTGGGCTGCCCATTTCCTGAGGGTTCTCTCACCTTGATTACCTGTCACTGCCTTGCTGGACCCTGAGGGTACTGCCTTTCTATTAAGTCTCTGGTTCAAGCTTGGCCAGAAATCCCCTGCCAGCTCCTCTCCAGCTCCTCTCTGCCAGTGCTAAAAAGAGCCGTGTGTTTACTGGAACCAGGGGTATCTTTGCCACTTGAGTTGACAGGAGCCAAGTCAAGGGACTAGACAGCTGCATTCAAACAGCCACTTGGGATGGAAGGGTGACCCCAATAGTATAGCTATAAAAAGGCTTTTTGTATTTCTTTCCAGATTTCCCAAAACTTGGTTTTACTTTCAACTGAATGTTTCCCTTTTAATGCCTCCATTTGCAGAGCCAAAAACAATTCCAGTTTGGGAATTTGTGCCATGAAAGGATCAGAGGGAACAGCCCGAAGAGTCCTTAACCAGCTCTCCGTTCATTTCTTGGATGGAAGGAGTCACTTGTATCTGCTCATGGGTCTCCCCGTACAAGCTTCTGTTCACTGTCACTCTCTCAGCAGCTGTCAGTGGACACTGACCAGGCATCATGTGGCTTTAAAAAAAAATCATCGTCTTGCTTTTAAGTACCCCCATGCCTTGTATTGTAAGCTCACGGCCCCCTGGCAGGGCAGTGATACCATTCACCTCTGTAGCCTAGCACAAAGCACACCATGGCACTGAGCAGCCTCTCCATAAGCACTTGGTAACTTTGTTGAATGATTTGTCCAGCACATTCTCTTAATCACCATACAAACGAATGCAATGGAAAGATACTTTCAGAATGAGCTGGGAGTGGAGGAAAGGGAGGTGCAGCCCACGTCCCGGCTGTGTCATGAGGGAGTGCTTAGGAACCCTGGGACTCAGAGTCAGATAGATTGGGTTACACATCACAATTCCTTCACTGGTCGTGTGGCACCGGAGAAGACACTGAATCGTTGCCTCCTCCCTAAATTGGCAGTGCATACCTACATCCTAAGACTCTTAGGATTCAATGAGGTCTTGTGTGTAGTGTGTGCTTAGCATGAAGGAGGAAGACTCTTACAATAGCAGTAGATCTTTTTTTTCCCTAGTAGTCACTAAAATGCACCAGATCTGGCTACCCTTTCAAAGAAATGGGAAGTGGAACTTGAGTATTGTACCCACTTCCCCACCAAAGAACACAAGTCCGTGTGTTGCAGAGTGGCATGGGATTGGATATTTTGCAGTTACCTGCATCAGAGGCAGGTTCAGCAGAATGTGAGTGGTATTAGTGGAAGTGCAGCCCCACAGATTTCTAAAGTCTGGAAAACTCTTTATATAGAAAACATGCAGAATTTGAACCATATTTCAAAGCTTTTATAGCAAGGGGGAGAATACTTATGAGGCAACACTATACATATGCTATGAACATAACCAGATAATATAAAGAAAATTACAAGGAAATTCCCAAAATGAAGTTGTGTTGGTGACATGATTTAATTTTCAGATGCTTTGTTTTGTGCTTATATTTCTTTTGTAGTTTAAAAAATGCTTTAAAAAAATGAAACAGACCTATTAAAACAGCATCATTCTTGAAATGAAATGGAAAAGAGATTCTCTAAACAAAAGTTTAATTGCTTGAACAACCACTTTTGAATTTTTTGTTTTAATTGCTTTACCAGTTGCTCTCTGTAAGAAACTTTTCCTGTCACTGAATAATTAATAAGACTCTATTTAGGGGAAATGCATCGAGAAGTTGGGAATTTAAGAGTTTGATGCAAAATGAAAATTTCTCCTTAAAACAATATAATAGGATAAAGTATCGATGGACTATTAGAAATAAAAGCCTGTAGACTCCGTCTAAACAGCAAAAATAAACATTTGTTCTTTAGATGGCATCAACAGATGTGTTAAATATACTCATTTTTTAAGTTGTAGTCATTTTATAGGTTCTGATATGGAACAGTTTTTTAAAAATTATTATTATTTTTGAGTCAGAGTCTCACTCCGTCGCCCAGACTGGAGTGCAGTGGCATACTCACGGCCACTGCAGCCTCCACATGCTAGGCTAAGGCGATTCTCCTGCCTCAGCCTTCCAAGTAGCTGGAACTACAGGCACCGCTACCACACCCGGATAATTTTTTGGTTAATTGTACAGACAAGGTCCCGCCAAGTTGCCCAGGCTGGTCTTGAACCCCTGAGCTCAGGCAATCCTCTCGCCTCGGCCTCCCAAATTGCTGGGAACACAGGCTTGAGCAACCTCACCCTGCCGGAACAGTCTTAAATTGAAGGTTCATTTGAATTCTTCAACTTCCCAGACATCCAGCGTAGAAATCTATGAACTGATGGATGGGTGTGCTCCCAGTACATTTCTCACTTGGAAACCCTGTGCCAGACTGTGTGCAGATGGGCCAGCAGCAAGACTGGCAGGTCCCGCCAGTGGAATTACATTTGCACATTATTTCATTCACTGTGAACATTTTGTGGGGAAAAAAAAAGAGGAAAATCCATCTCCCTGCTCGAAAGCAATTCTGACACAATCCATATAAATTATATGTAAAGTGATGGGACAGATTCATGAACATTTCCAGCTTTGTGTAACGAGTTGACATTGAATACTTGGTGCTGCAGTTACTTGGTTGTACTGACCGATATTTCTCAAAGTATAGTCTTAAACTGTATCTACCAGATATGCAGATTTCAAGGTCCTGGTGGCACTTCAGAATCAGTATAGCTGGGTGCAGAACCTGTAATCTGCATTTTAAACACGTGCAGGTGATCAGTGTACAGCGGTTTTTTGAGGCCTTCTAGTCCAGCAGGAACGTTTTGCAAAGATTATTTGTTATCTGAATTGAAAATGCTTTTAAATCCCGAAAAGTCAGATTTATAATGAAAGTTTGAGAGCAAAGCTGACTTATTTTGGGTCAGCTCATATATGAATGAGATTTGGGTCTTCAATTTGTGCAATAAGATCAATTTTTGTAGCACAAGTAAAAATTGAGTTAAAGGGCACATGTGAGAATAATTTTTAAAATGCTCCTGTTTCTTTTCTGGCTTCTCCAGTTCATCAGAGTTGACTAGGAACAGCATTGCAAGTAGTAATTTAAAATACTCTCTCAATATCTGTAAGAAGAAAACTTGCATTTGAGAAAGTCATTGATTATTAAGTCATTTGTAAAGTGATGAAACAGTAAATTTGGAGGAAAAGAGATGCAGAGAGAGACCCAATGTTACATAAAAAATTATAACCATTTTTAACTCAGTAAATATGATATCATTTATTTTGGGGTAAAAGCAAAGACAACTTTCAGTTCTCTGCAGAAAAGACAATGACAGCCAGGCTCGGTGGCTCAGCCTGTCATCCCGCGCCTTTGGGAGGCTGAGGTTTTGTGGATTGCCTGAACCGGCGGGTTCGAGACCCGCCTGGGCAGCGAGACCTCATCTCTACAATAAATGTAAAAATCAGCTGGGCGTGGTAGCGCATGCCTATAATTCCGGCTACTCGGAAGGCTGAGGCGGAAGGATCGCCGGCGCCCAGCAGGTCAAGGCTGCGGTGGCCGGGAGCGGCCACTGCACTCCAGTCTGGGCAACTGAGTGAGACTCCAACTCAAAAAAAAAAAAAAAAAAGACAATGACAGTTGTAGTAGGGTCTTCCCACCACGTACCTACCCGAAGCAGCATTTTTGACTTTTAAAGCAATGATATCAAACCAGAAAGAGGTCAGTTTGTGTCTGGCCAACTCTGTATAAAGATATTAAAGATATCTTTAAGGAACAAAAATTGGGATGTAAGAGAAGCAATCGCTTTATCTTAAAATTTCTTTGACATTAAAAGCGATCTCACATAACAAGTCTATGTTTACATACAATTTCTTAATGTCACTGGTATAGAGTTCAGTGATGGAAGAAATGAATGAAATAAGATTCAAATAAAACCTTTTAACTTGTTTAGTGAATAGTTTTCTATGTATTTACAGCTTTATAATGTTAATGATTCTTATAAAGAGTGGATGTTTCTCTTTCTTTCCCCCCATTGGAATATTGTTTGGGCTAGGAAACACTGGTGGACTTTTCATCCACATGACTTTGCTTGTCTTTGGGGGACTCCCTCGCCCTCTGTCTCATCTTCCGCCGTCTGCTGTCCCTCCCTGCCATGGGGCCAAGAGTGCTGGAATGTGGACCCAACATATCCCACAGAGAAACCTCGCTTTGTCCCCAGCCAGGAGCAGTAGTACTTGGCTAGGCAGCATTTTGGTTTTGCAGTTCCCAGGCAGCCCCGATGCTGCAGAGGGCTCTTTCTTCAGACTGGAAGAATGACACTCCAAGGATGATTTCCTTATCTTCCTGACAGTTGCCTGCAGTTTCCCTCCTAGCACTGTGATCTGTGAGCTCTGAGGCACTCTATTTATTTTCTTTGCTAGGAATTTCTAGAGCCATGACTGGGTCACCCTTTGCCTTCCTGGCAGCTGGTTTCACTCTGAATTGAATGAAGTTTCTGAGCTGAGTGGCCAGGGAAGGGTTTCCCCATTGGAGAGACTCTGCTGCTTGTTCCATGTGAATGCTGGCTGTTGGGCGAGTCTAAAATAAGGGCCTTTCTGCCAGCTTTCAAGTGGTCAGCAGCGTCCAGGGCACATTCCTGAGCCTGCCCGCCCCTCCCCCCTTCTCTTTGGACTTCGGCATAATCAGCAGCGAATGAGGAATGGACTTGAAATTACACGTCGAGGGAACTTTTGGAGTCGCCGGGATTTGCTGTCCCTGTCCACTGGTGGGGCAATGTAGCAAATCCTTTTGGCAAACTTGTGTAGTCCTCCCAGATTTCATGCTATCCAGGGCCCCGCTGCACCTGATCCTCCACATTTAAGCTTGCTGGTTGGTTTTTAGAGCGGTGATATTAGCAGATGGGAATTTGAAATGCCTCATCACCATTCTGAGAGTTCAAGTCTTTTTCATTTCTGTTTTTAGTAAGAGCTTTAAGCACATATTTTAGTTTTATGCCTTTAAATCTAGTGTATTTACTTAGACTTTACATTTTTACAGAGGCAAAAACATTTATTTTTATACTTTTATTGTTAAACAGATAGGGAAAAAAGTCTACAATTATATGCTTCTTAAGCTGGATTTCCTCCAGAAGTATAATATATTCACCGAACTCCACAAATACCAAAGCTCCCTTTAAGCAGATTGGGAACTAGCCTAAGAGTTCTAAAGTTACATCTTTGGGAAGAATTTTTGTTGCATACTTGTTAAAAAAAAAAAAAAAAAAAGGGAGTTGGGATGGGTATTCTTCCATGAGGCCTTTATCTTTTCCCCCATCCCTACAGTTTCCTTAAAATGTCCTCTGTTAGACCTTTTGATGGTTTGATTTCTAGATATGCAAGAGACACTGTAAAGTTAAATAGTGAGATCCACTCTTCAGTGCCACTCATTTAGTGAACTTTTATTGATTGAATGAGTTCAAAAGTACCAAAGGGTGTTTAATTGTAGGCTTGCTTTAAGTTAATGATGTTTTTTAAAAAAGAAGACAGCTGAGCTGGGCGAGGTATAGATAGTGTGTGCCTATAGTTCCTGCTACTCTCAAGGCTGAGACAGAAGGATCACTTGAGTCCAGCAGTTCAAGGTGAGCCTAGGCAACATAGCAAGACTCCCATCTCTAAATAGATATAGATAGGTAGGTAGGTAGGTAGATAGTCATTTATTCCCTAACTTAGTATGTATATATATGATTTTAGTTTTAGAGACATTTGGATTTATATAAATGTAATGAAACCTTAGATTTTAATTCTCTTCTGTTGTTTTTTTCTTTTTAAGAGGGGAAGGGATGGCCGGGCACAGTGGTTCACGTCTATAATCCCAGCACTTTGGGAGGCAGAGGCGAGTGGATTGCCTGAGCCCGCGGGTTCGAAACCAGCCTAGGCAACATGGTGAGACCTCGTCTGTACAATAAATAAAAAAATTAGTTGGACATGGTGGTGCACACCTGTGGTTTTAGCTACTTGGAAGGTTGAGATGGAAGGATTGCCTGAGCCCAGCAGGCCGAGGCTGCTATGACCGTGAGCAGTGTGCCACTGCACTCCAGCCTGGGTGACAGAGTGAGACTCCAACTCAAAAAAAAAAAAAAAAAAAGGAGGGAAGGGAATGTCACAGTGAAATTTTAAAAGTAATATAGAAATATTTTAGTGTCCTCATGACTTAGCAAACATTAGTCAGATGCAGAAGCCTGTCTTCAGGGAGCTTAACATCTAGAAAGCAGAGCAGAACCACAGGCAGTAATTGCAATATCTGCTGCTGACTTGACTTCCCCAGTGGCTTGACAGGACGGGAGTTCTTTCTATCTTGAGGAGGATGTGAGCCTGGAGATTATATTTTCTCATCTCCATGAATCAACCAGGACTTCAAGGCTCTTGATGTTTGAAAACGGTGGTTCTTTCCAGCCCTGAAATTCCGTGATGCTCTAAGTCCTATGGCCTCACCGAACACTCTTCAAGTCAGACCATATTGCATTTTTTTCTTTTTTTAAAACTGATCTCAATCACCAACCTGTTTTGCAGACAGCTAAGGGCACTGCTGTCCCGTAACCTGCATAGTTCTGTGCAAATGCAGTGTGCCGGTTGGGGTCACCGCAAGGTTTGTGTTGAGTTTTCTCTGCCCAAGGCAGGAGCCTTCATTCCTGGCAGGTTTCTTGCCCCCTTCATGCAGGATCCAGTAAGTTGTTGTCTTAGTGAAACAATGACTAACTAGAGCCTTTTATTAACCAGGATTTCCACCTACCTCTGACTCTTCTTACTCTTCATTTTTGGAATTGGAACAGGCTAAATGGGAAAATAAACAAATTATGTCAATAGGCGGCTATTTATTGAGTTCTTCCTGCGTGTCAAGTGCTGTGTATGTGGGTAAATGGTTGACTTGATTAATCTTCACAACAGGGAAGTAAGAGCTGCTTTTTCCCCCTTTTTGCATGTGGCGAAGCTGCCTCAGCACCCGGAACTCTTTGCTCATAGAGTTGGGTGTGAAGGACTTTATGACTCTCTCAGTCAGGATCTCAGTCCCCACCACCACCCGCTGGCATCCTCCATTAACTGGAATGGAATCGCACATCATTATTTTTTTCCAACCTCTTTAAGTTGTGAATTGTGAAGACAAGGTCATCTCGTGTTGAGAAACATTTGTTAGTTTGGAAACCATCTCTTAGACATCCCTAACTCTGTTACCTTTTATTCCATTTTAGTGGTTGATAATGTAGTGCCTCCATTTGGTGAATAAGCCTCTTTGAGTTCTAAAGATCTTTTCGACACCTTTTATTTTCTGATAATTTTATCTTGTCAGCCACCAAGGCAATTGGGCAGGGATTAAAAAAAAAGCTTCACTGTGGCCAAAAGTGTCAGAATGAGATGTGGGGAGAAAATCAGATTTTCTCTGAGCAGCGGTTTTTGCTTCAGGTAAACAAGGGATGACAAATGTAGGACCTGTCACCAGTGGTTGCTGTCATCAAGGTCTCTGTGGAACTTTTCACAGCCAAATGGGCAAAACAAGTTAGCTGGGAGCGTCTCTCTTCAGGGCAGAGAGGGTATGTATGGTTGAGGGGTGTTTCTTATTTTTGGTCTGATTGAAAGCATTGGGCACCACTGCCCCCCCTCCTGTGGCCTGGCCACAGACAGTTGGCCCGATGCTCTCCCTGGCCCAGGGCCTCCCTCTATAGTGCAGGCCTCAGCCAGATGAATCTTGGTCTTAGCTCATTTCCTGCAGTTATAACAGCATATCACAGACTGGGTAATCATAAAGAATAGACGTTCACCTGGCTCAAGGTTCTGGCGGCTGGAAAGTCCTAGATGGAGGGGCTGCCTCTGAGTGGAGCCCTCTGGCTACATCTTGACATCGTGGAAGGCATCACATGGTGAGAGAAGGTGAGAAAGGTCAAGGGCATGTGAGACAGAGAGAGGAAGTCAGGCCGAACTCATCCTTTCATCTGGAGCCCACTCCCACAGTAACTCGCCCAGTCTCTCAATAATGGCATGAGTTCACTCGTGAGGGCAGAGCCCTCATGACCTAATCACCCCTCGAGGCCCCGCCTCTTAATACTGTTGCAATGGCAATTAAATTTCAGCATGAGTTTTGGAGGAGACATTGAAACTCTTGCAGTTAAATTAGAGAACTTCTGTAGAACTTACCTTGAGTTTCATGGCCTGGTGGAATGCCATTTGCCTGGAATTCAAGGCCATTTTGTGGTCCGTGTACAATATTTCCCCCCAATCGTTATTTCTTTATACTCTTCAGTACAAACTCTTCGCATCAACTGAACTAGACTTGGGTCTGTTCTGTGTAAGCTCTGTGAATTTACTAGACATTACCTGCGTAGAAACTACTTGGGAAACCGGAGGTGCTTTGTGCAGAGAAAAGCTTGTTGATTGGAAGACAAGGCACTATTTATATATCCGGGAAGAAATGGTAAAGTTAAAAAAAAACGACAAAGTTTGATATGTAAATAAAGTGCTACTTAGTAACACCCGTGAGAATTAACTACTGGGAGAAAGAGTAGACTAGTGACTTCACTCCTTTTGGAAAGTTGAATAGTAGAGGGGATTGTGCTGTTCGGAAAGACAGGGCATGTCACCTCATGAGAGAGAGAAAGAAGGTGCTGGGAACCCTTGAAAGGTGAGCTGACCAAGGCTGTTCTTTTAAATAGTTTGGAAAGACAACCTTCCCCATAGCTAAACAAACATCTACTTGAAACCAGCTGAGGAGAAAGTGGTTTTGAGCAGCCCCCTCAGATGCTATTTTTTTTTTTTGAGTCGGAGTCTCACTCCATCACCCAGGCTGGAGTGCAGTGGCACGCTCACAGACACCCCGGCATCAACATGCTGGGCTCCGGTGATCCTTCCGCCTCAGCCTTCCAAGTAGCTGGAACTACAGGCATGCACTACCATGTCCAGCTAATTTTTTGATTTTTTTTTATTGTAGAGACAAGGTCTCGCCAAGTTACCCAGTCTGGTCTGGAACCTGTGGGCTTAGGCAGTCCACTCACCTCGGCCTCCCAAGGTCTCAGATGCTACTGATAATGATAGTCGTGCTGCTGAAAGGGGCTGAAATTTCCTGACCGCTGTCTGATGCTGTAACAGGAATGGATGTACTTGACTTCATTTAACCTCATCAGGAGGTGGATGACTGTTATTATTCCCATTGTATAGATGAGGAAACTGAATCTCTGCTGGGTTAACTGACTAACTGCAGATCACACACCTCATAAGTGGTGGAACATCAGCTCAAATTATAGTTATTCTAGAGTTACTCTGTGTATCTTTTTCTTCTTCTTCTTCTTTTTTTTTTTTTAAAAAGGGTCTTGCTCAGTTGTCCAGGCTAGAGTGCAGCGGTGCAATCATAGTTCACTGCAGGCTCGAACTCCTGGGCTCCAGCAACTCCTACCTCGGCTTCCCGAGTAGCTGGGTCTTCAGGCGCATGCCACCATGCTCAGCTAATTTGTTTTAGTTTCTCACAGAGATGCGGTCTTACTATGTTACCAGGCTGGTCTTGAACACCTGGGCCCATGCGATGCGCCCGTGTCAGCCTCTCAAAGTGCTGGGATTACAGGCATGAGCCACTGAGCCCATCCCTCTCTACGTTTTTTTAAAGGTGTGAGTGGTAGGCGTGGTTGTGGGGTGTTGGTGGGTGTCTTTGCTTCCTAAGGCCTGCTAGAAAATGTTGGATGTGGTGTTATTTGGTTTTAACTAACTCTAACGAATACTTTCGATAAGGAGGTTGATGTCATAAAAACTACAGGGCTGTTTTAAGCACCTGGAAAAGGATACTTTTGTCATTGTGTGCCTAGGTCTTTCCCGGGTAAATCTGGATGCTTGGCATTCTCTTAGCTGGAATATTCCTGCCACAGAGAGCAGCCTGTAGATCCTCTTGCCTGCTATTTGTAGGGCTTCATGAAGGTTTCTAGGGCATTAGTCTTCTCTCTCCAACTAGAATATAAGGTCTCTGAGGGCAAGCACCATCTCTTATCTTGGTTGATAAATGTGATCGTTTTGTTACCACAGCTGCATTAAAAAGCCCCCCTAAGGCAATCTATCTGCCTCTTTTAGGACTGTGTGTTCTCTAAGCAACGTTTGTGTGGGAGTGTCTTGCTCCAGGCAGGGACTGTTTTGTGTCACCTCAGGTGAGGCCACTTGATGAAGAGGAGAGAGCCCAGGCGTGGGACCTGGAGCCAGAAACTGTATTTTCATTTTTCTCCTTGCATCTGCAAGGCTTTCTATGAGTCTTCTAACGTTTAATGATGTTCAGGTCCTCCATTTAAAAAAATAGTTGTAGAAACCTGGCTAGGTGTTCTGAGGATTGATTAGAAATGACATGATGTAGCCGGTTCACCGTCCCCAGTTGGCATTTAGGAACCATGGTTCATCTCTCCAGAGTGTGAGCACAAGGCCTTGCACGGAACACATGCACAACGTTTTTTTTGTTTGTTTGTTTGTTGGTTTTGTTTTGTTTTGTTAGTTGGGGTCTCATTCTCACCCAGGCTGGAGTGCAGTGACACAATTACGGCTTACCACAGACTCGGCCTCCTGGGCTCAGGCGATCCTTTTGCCTCAGCCTCCCGAGTAGCTGTGACTATAGGTGCAAACCAGCATGCCTGGCTAATTTTTCTATTTTTTGTAGAGACAGGGTTGCGCTATGTTGCCCAGGCTGGTCTGGAACTCTTGAGTTCAAGCGATCCTCTCACCTCAGCCTCCCAAAGTGCATGAGCCACTGTGCCTGGCCACTATGTGTTTTGATAGTAGTGATTTGGTTCCTTGAGACCTGACCCTAAGGAGAGAGCAACTCCGAAGTCTTTTAAAGGTGACTGTCAAGAATGTCCTTCATTGCCTGATTCTGAATAGGAAGGTAGACCCAGAGACCAATTTCTTGGTTATTACTTTAGTTTGTAAAGTCTTAACGTTTTGGAACAGTTAAGTATTGGTAATATCAACCTCATAATTAGTCTGGAGTGGTTATATTCATGAGTGTGTTAAAACAATAAACAAAGGATAAAAAAGACTGTCTTTGCTAGAAAACTTTTCCTTGACAACACAGCAATTTACAATGTATCGTGTATACAATCAAACCTCAGTATATGAGAGTGATTGGTTCTATGACCCCATATATCCAAATCAGCATACACTCAACTCCCACAGTGGGCCCCCAGAGATCCCATGTATAGGAAACCTTGGCCCTCTGTGTATGTGGTTCTACATCTCACAAATGCTGTATTTTCAACCCAAGTTTAGTTGGAAAAAATCCACCTATAAGTGGACCACACAATTTAAATGCCTGTTTGTTCAAGGTCAACTGCACTTTTAAATGTAATCTTAAGAACAACTTATGAAAGTAGGCATTATTAATTCGCTTTTGTGGGTGAGTAAACTGAAGCTTAAGGGATTTCCCAACAGGCACGGTTTGTATTCAGACTTAGTTCTTCTGACTCTGGCTTATTGTTGTCGTGTTCCTGCAGCTACCAAGCACACACAGCGACTGGAGTCAGCGTGTAACCATATACCAGCTGAGCTAGGGTCCTCCTAATCCTGTAATATAGATAAGTGTTGTGTTTGTGTTTATATATGTGTGTGTATAAATATCAACACACATATAAATGTTTAGATATTAATATATAAATATATAATAGATGCTAACCTATTTCCAGGTAGTCTGGGAGACAACACAGACTTTTGTAAATAATTGAAACAGAGTCTTTCTGTGTTGCCCAGGCTGGTCTCAGACTCCTGGCCTCAAGCGACCCTCCTGCCTCCGCCTTCCAAAGTGCTGGGATTACAAGTGTGTGCTACCATGCCCAGCCAACAACATAGATTAAGAAAAAAAAAAAACTTTTATTGACTATTTGATGTGAGCTTGGTACTATATTGAATGTTTTAGTGGTTTTATCTTGAAGAAAATCCATTTTTTAAGAAATTTGCACTATGGCCGGATACAGTGGCTCAAGCTTGTAATCCCAGCACTTTGGGAAGCAGAGGTGAGAGGATTGCCTGAGCTCAGGGGTTCGAGACCAGCCTGGGCAAGTTGGTGAGACCTCATCTCTACAATAAAAAAAATATAAAAAGCTGGGCATGGTGCATGTGCCTACAGTTCCAGCTACTTAGAAGGCTGAGGCAGAAGGATCATCTGAGCCCAGCAGGTGGATGCTAGGTGACAGAATGAGACTCCAACTGAAAAAAAAAAAAAGAAATTTGCACTACATTCTCAAATGCTTGGATGCAGCTCTTCTACCCGATGTGTTCAAAAATTGCCTAAAATGAGGGCAAAAGAAAATGCAGAGAGTAGAGAAAAGTAACTAATGGAAGATAATTCACTAATGGGAGCCAAGGTCTTACAATTACCACATTTAGGCACGAGAGATCTGATGTGGCCTGTGTTCTCCGCAGCCTGAGTTTGGGGATTACTGATTCTGGGCCCGTATCTGTGTATTCCACCTGGGTTATTAAACAAATGCCACTGGGAAGAGAGGTTTTCTCAGAAAAGATAATGTTTTCAGTGTTTCATACTGGCTTTCTGGTAGGTTAGCATACATTCAGCGAAATGAATACATTCAAAACTTCTTAAGGAAAACAAGCAGTTCCTGACTACGCCAGTATCATGAATCGAGGTATTTAAGTTATGTATTTGCAAAAGACCCAAAGTCTTTCTGCTGAATGGAGCCTCTGTTCCCTGATTCCTGAGCACGCCATGGGCCTGTATTGCAGATGTCTGTGTAATATATGATGTGGTAAATGCATTGCCTTAGGGACTTTGTGGTTGAAAAGAGTAGTCGAGAGGGAACTGTGGGCTGTCTGTAAGAGCGGACACCTCTCCGCCGTATCAGGCCCACCCTTCTTTCCCATTCTCAACTCAGACAGATCCCTTTTGAGCTTTTCCAGATTTTTTTTAGCCACACACATTTACTTGTGTGTAACTTATGACCCCCTTGGTTCCCCTGAGAGTTCAAAATGCTTTCGTTCATGCTATCTTGACAGGTAGACGCTCTGTAGTGACCACTTTGGAAGGAAGGCGGTGTCTCTACGCAGGGCTTGCCTTGACTATGTTGAGGTTATGTGTTTACAGTTGAAGCAGAGCTAAAATGTCTTGCTTTTCCTAATGAATTTGGGACTCTGCCCTATTTTGAATAATCTGGATTGTCTAAGTGGAGGGTTCCAGATATACTGGATGCCACAATTAGACAGCTTTTTTTGGGTACTGCAGACACAGCCATATTTGGGAAACACGAAGGGGCCAGTTTTTGCATCTAAGACTTTTCTTGGTTAACAATGCATGTTTAAGAAACTTTGTGAGCCCAGAGTGCTACATATAAAGAGTTTGGGAAGGAGCTCAGGGCTCTGGAATGCCACGAAGTCGAGTTAGAAGCAGGAATTGGCAGGAGGAATGGGCCTGGGAGCCATGGGGGTGCGATGTGTGTTGTCACCTGGTAGCCCCTGCTGACTATTTTAGGATAACATGTTTTGGTACGATTGCTTCTTTAGGCAATCTGGCTGAGCATTTGAGTGAGTTTTTTGCCCCGCTTATCCTCATAAGGGACTTCATGGGAGGAACTTGGCTTCATTAAATAAAAGCAATCACTGATGATTAATGTTGCAATTCCACAAGTTCTGCGGAAGATTGCGTGGTGTGGTGCTGCCACATTCTAACAGACACGATGGTCAGTGGCATCTGTTAGCTTGGCTCCTAGAATTTTTTTCTTGAAAGTTCTAAAGATTGCACAATTGCACACCAAATGCCAAGTATGAGTTAAAAAACAATTACTTTTCAGTGAAAAAGAAATGCGTTATAACCACATTATAAGCAGTTTGGAAAATAGAAAAGAAAAAAAAAAGTTATCTAATTCTGTGCTGCTGTAGTCAATACTAGAATTTGGGCATATTTCCTTTCAAATACATGCATGTGTTTTGCTTTTTTGTTTTGCCCAGGCTGGAGTGCAATGGCACACTCATGGCCACTGCAGCCTCAACCTGCTGGGCTCAAGCAATCCTTCCACCTCAGCCTTCTAAGTAGCTAGACCTATAGGCATGTGCCACCATACCCAGCTAATTTTTAAAAATTTATTGTAGAAATGAGGTCTCACTGAGTTGCCTAGGCTAGCCTTGAACTCTTGGGCTCAAGCAGTCCTCTCACCCCCGCCTCCCAAAGTGATGAGTTTACAGGTATGAACCGCTGCGCCCTATGCGTTTTGTTTTTATAATTATGATCACAAGTGTCACACAGACCTGCACCCTGCTTTAATTACCTAATCTTTTGAGGAGAAGTCTTTTCACGTGTTGTGTGGGCTACAGCACTATTGATCTCAAAACTGGTCAGCAATTCCCCCAGTGGATGTGTGGTCAGGTAATTATTTGTCCCTCTGTTATTGAACACCTGAGTGTTTCTAGGCTTTTCACTACTATTAATAAAGCGATGGTAAACATCTCTGGATGGATACCTTTGGTGTCACTTAAAGTTCTTTCTTTGGACTGGATTTCCTAAAGCACAAAGGGTCTGAGGTGTATAACTTGTGATGTGTGCTAAAGATACTGTAACAATTTAGTGTCACTGGCTGTGTAGGAAAAAACCACGTTGAGTATTCGGTTTTTAAAACGTGTGAAGACTTGGAAGGCTGAGGCGGAAGGATTGCTGGAACCCAGCAGGTAGACGCTGGGGTGGCTGTGAGAATACCACTCTGCTCCAGCCTGGGCGACGGAGTGAGACTCCAACCCGCCCCCCCTCCAAAAATGTGTGAACTAATGTAAGAAATGGGCAAAAATGACTAGTCCTTATTTTAATCTTTTTTAAACTGGTGAGGTTAAAAACATTTTCTCATAGAATTGTTTATTGTTTGCATTTTCTCTCCTGGGAATTATTTCTTAATGCCTTCAAAATGTTTTTCTTGGTGAATACTATGATAATATGATTATACTGTAAGCTAAGGATGTTGACCTTTGCTGTTATGGTTCCTGCATGCCATGCATTTTAATACATAGACATTATAATGTATGATTATCAACTAGCTCCTAAATTCTGTTGTTGGAAGCTCAAATAATATTACATTGATAAGACTTGGACCTGTCTGGGGGCTGCATTTTGCTTCTTGGCAGAAATAAACTTTGTATGTTTGTTTAACAGCTCCACTCAAGTACAAAAGGTAGAAAATGATGGCAGATTTATTGGTGGTTAATATTCTGGCTCAAAATCTGACTCTTCTCTAGCATGGACCTGGAATGAGAGTCTGATTATTTTAGTGGAATCTTAGGCATGGGCTTTCTGAATTCTGTGACCATAAATAGATCTTATTAAAATGAATTTCCCGCCAGGCATGGTGGTTTACACCTGTAATCCCAGCACTTTGGGAGACTGAGGCAGGAGTATCGCTTGAGAACAGGAGTTCGAGACCAGCCTAGAAAACAGAGTAAGATGCTCTCTGTACTAAAAAAAAATGTGAAACAATTAGTCACACATGGTGGTATGTGTCTGTAGTCCCAGCTACTCAGGAGGCTGAGGCAAGAGAATCATTTGAGCCCAAGAGTTTGAGGCTGCAGTGAGCTATGATTGCGCCACTGTATCCCAGCCTGGATGACAGAAGGAGACTCTGTCTCTAAACAAACAAACAAACAAACAAAAACCCGTTCCCCATCTCTATGACTTTTAACAGGAATTGAAACAGAACTAGATGAAAATAAAGTCTTTGGTTTTGTTGGGCCAGTGCACCTGGCTTTGAGATTGGCCTTAAATTTTGGAAAGGTAAGAGAAAGGGGCTGGGCTCAGTGGCTCAGCCTGTAATCCCAGTGCTTTGGGAGGCCGAGGTGAGTGGAATGCCTGAGCCTGTGGGTTCGAGGCCCACCTGGGCAACTTGGCAAGAACTCATCTCTACAATAAATCAAAAATTTAGCCAGGCGTGGTAGCGCACGCCTGTGGCTACTTGGAAGACTGAGGCGGAAGGATCGCCCGAATCCAGCAAGTCGAGGCTGCAGTGGCCAGGAACTTGCCCCTGCACTCCAGTCGGGGCTACAGAGTGAGACTCCAACTCAAAAAAAAAGAGAAACGGCATTAGTGGGAACCAGCCATGAGATGAAAGGCTTGGATGTGGGAAGTTTTGTCAAGGTTCGGGAGCCTTTGCAAGTGTGGTGCATGTGGAATTTGGGACTTACTGGAGTACATGAAGGAGATGAGGCTGGAACAGTAACTGGGACGTGGTCCTGCAGGGCCTATGGCACACTACATTTGGACTTGCATTTTTAGATCAGTATCTCCAAAAGTGTGACATTTGAGGTGATTTTAGAAGGTATGTCACTGAATGAAAAATGTTTCAGACTTATTTATTCCTTGATTCTCTCTCTCCTATAGAATTTATTCCTTTTCTTTCTGCACTCCTTCACACTTAGGCCAGATTGCTAGCTGAAGGGTTATCTCATTGTATTATTAGTGTTATTATTATTATAATTATTGTGTGTGTGTGTGTGTGTGTGTGTGTGTGTGTGTGTGTGTGTGTGTGTTTTGGAGACAGGGTCTCACTCTGTCGCCCAGGCTGGAGTGAGTGCAGTGGCACAGTCACAGCTTGCCACAACCTCAGCCTCCTGGGCTCAAGTGATCTTCCTGCCTCAGTCTCCTAAGTACCTAGGACTACAGGCGCATGCTACCACACCTGGCTAATTTTGCTATTTTGTAGAGATGAGGTCTCACTATGTTGCCCAGGCTGGTCTCGAACTCCTAGGCTCAAGCCATCCTCTCACCCTGGCCTCCCAAAGTGATGGGATTACAAGCATGAGCCACTGCATTTGACCTTCCATCATATTATATTTAAATGGGATGAGTCTGTCACCCTGCAACACTGTGGTGGCCTTGAAGACAGCAGTGGAGTTAATCTTGTCGGGTCTGAGCGCTGTCCTGGATGCACAATAGGTGCTTAAGAAATGCTGTTTGAAATGTGTCCTTAGGCCTGCATTTTAAACGTGGTATTCATTCCTGCGAGCTTGGCTATCTCTTCCCCTACCTCTGCAACCTCCCCCCATCCCACCCACATACTGCCCAATCAACCCCCCTGAGCTTAGAGGACCCCGTGGATTTTTTTTCCGCATGGAAATTTGACCCAGGTGGAAGAAAAAGGCAGAGAGTATATAGGGGTGCCTGAGCAGTGGCAGGATGGCATCATGGAACCTCCTTCAACACGGTTGGAGGAACCATAGAGACACAAGCTGGTGACCTCCATGGATCGTTCTGGTTCTCCTGTTCCAGATGAAACCCGCAAGGGAGTAAGCATGTAGTTGGAAAGGAATAAGGACCAGCTCATAGCTCATGACTGTCTAGCTCATAAACTCGTAGGAGAACTGCAGCGGTTCCATTCTAGGAGAATCCTCATGGCCCAGTGTCAGTCAGCTCGCAGTGATGCTTAGAAATCAGGACCAGAAGGTGTCTGTGGGGAGGAGGAAGGAGTTAACTGTTTTGAGCACAACAGGGAGATCAGTGAGGCTCTGACCAGTTCAGAAACCATTGGACTTGGCCATGCATGAGCACTGGAAAACTTTCTAAAGGCCATTTCAGATAATTGGTTAGAACGGAAACTGAGTTGGAGGGACTCCAGGAGGAAATGGGAGGCCATGGAGGATGGCCTCTCTGGTGTGTTTTCCTAGCACTCCCTCTCCAGGAACATTGGTCTTTTCACAGAAACCTCGAGCATGTTGTGTTCTGAGCCCCCAGCTGTGTCATGGGATTCTACACCAATGTCAGGGTCAAGTTGATCCCCATTTCTTCCCCTTGAAAGGAAGTATCAGCAACTCTGTGTTTATCCTTTCTGGCTTTCTGAAGTGCCTTCTGCACCCTCTCCAATAATGTAGAGAGAAATGACATTAATGGAGACTGAGACGAGAGGGAGCCGTTGAAGAATTAGAGGAACGTGACTGTTGCTGTGCATCAGCAAAAGTACAAAGAAAGACAGCCAAGCACTTTTTCTGGGGCCTTGTGAGCTGTTGCTGTTCTTTTCAAGTCATTGGAAATAGCTGCAAAAGTATAAAAATGAAGTCCCAGATTGGATTTTTTTTTTTTTTTTGAGTCATAGTCTTACTCTTGTCATCCAGGCTGGAGTGCAGTGGCACGTTCATGGCCACTGCAGCCTTAACCTGCTGGGCATGGGAGATCCTTCCACCTCAGCCTTCCAAGTAGCTGGAACTACAGGTGTATGCCACCATGCCCGGCTATTTTTTTATTTTTAATTTTTTTTGTAGAGACAAGGTCTCACCAAGTTGCCCAGGCTGGTCTCAAACCCCTGGGCTCAGACAGTCCTCTCTCTTCTGTCTCCCAAAGTGCTGGGATTACAGGCATGAGCTACCATGCCCAGCCCAGAGTGGATTTTAAATAAAAAATATTAGCAGTGTTTTGTCCAAGTGGGGAGCTGCCTTCCTTTTAAGCAGCAACAGTGGAGTTAAGGAGGGTCTTGGTGATCTTGAAGATAAGACCCCAGAGTTTGGTTCTGAAGACTAAATACAGTCAAGGGCAGAGTCCATGACTGAGCACCCACTGCGTGCACAATGCTGAGAATGAGGTGGTCCTTCCTTTCCAGAAATTGACCATCCAGTTTTGGGGATGGGGCAGCCATGGAGGTGAAACACCATCGTGTGTAGAACAAGCTTGAGCATGCTGGGTGGGAGGTTTAACCCAAGATTCATTCTCTTCTGATAACCTTTGCTGGACCTCGAATTCATTCATACAGACGAACCAGCCTCTCCCTCGTCTTATATCCCCAAACTCTCCATATAAGGATCTTCATTCCTTCCCCAGTAAACAACCCATATTTAGTTAGGTTGATCCTGTTTCCACTGGAAGCCTGACTGTAACTCTCGCTTTTTAGTAATTATTCACTCTGTGTCATCAAAACTTATCTTAGGATTCTAGGGTTGTGGAATTAGGGAGGGACCACTCAGAACCGTTCAGGATCCAGAAGCATTCTTAACAGCTCTGTCTACTTCACATCTTGTTCCCCTGGTGGAACGTCTGAGTTGGTGCTTTGGTGCTTAGACCAAATACGGTAGGGACCATGGTGTGAAACTGCGGCTTGACTGGTCCATGGTGTGGAATGGCGGCTTGACCCTCACTGACCCACCTGGACTTTGACACCATAACCCGCCAAGGGAACAACTGCCCCCTTGACGTTGTCTCATTTGAGCACTAGATGGCACTGTCCATCTTTTTTGCTTTTACCCAAAGGTGCCTGGCTCCTTTGGAGGGGACTTAAGGGAGAGGCATTCCAAAGACGTGCCATCGTGTACTCAACCAAGTCAAGCTCTTTCCAGCTTCGTTTTAAAATAAATATTAAGTGTCAGGGGCTTTTATGTAAAATAAGCTCCCAAATTCTACATTTGATTGTAATAGACTGTGTTATCTCTGAATACACAGCAGGGACTAGATTATGATTTTCAAAGCTTTGGCATTCTTCTGACCAGGCTTAGTTCATGGAGTTTCCTGGACATGGCCTTAGCCCGGGTTCTTCAGGTGGTAGAGACAAAATCATCTGATAAACCAGTAGGGATTCAGACCTGGCTGGTCTCACCTCGGGAGAGGGGCATAAAGATTCCCCTCTTCTAATAAAATCTCTGGTACGCCTCCCTGCCAGTTCCTGCTGGTCAAGGCTTCTGGGTTGCAAATAACCAGAAACCACCTCTAGTGAACGCAAACTCAAAAGGGATTTATTGGCAAGGTCCTGGGTCATTCGCGGGGTTTATGGAAAGTTGGAGAACGGCCCTCTGAATGGGGGCAGGGATTGCAGGGGGCTGAGTGGGCTGGAATCAGAGCCAGAATCAGGCCCTGGAATAGTCTGGATTAGGTTTTGGCTGCTGTTGCCACCACCGGTGAGGCCTGGGGACTGGGCATGGTCCTTGGCATGTCTGCCACTGCCAACCTGCTGCAGTTTTAATTTTATTTTAAACTGTCCCTGCTTGTTTATGTCACCTGCTGCGGATTCAAACAATCACCAAGTGAGAGCACATCACGGAACCTACTACCCAAAAAGTTCTTGTGTGCAGAGCTGTCACCCACCTGTGCACTGTCATTGTCATCTACTATTGTCATTCTAGCTCGTAAAATATTGACATATTTTAAAACCACCCTGGATCCATTCTCCTTCCCCTATCCAGCCACTAAGTGGTTAATACCAGGCACAGGCAAGGGCTTCCCAGCGAGTGCTACAGCTGGCATCTACTCCAGTTGCTGGACACTTATGGCAAAGTGATGGTTAAGTGTATTTATCCATCTGTTTACTTACTTACTGACTTATTTTAGAGACAAGATCTTGCTCTGTCACCTAAGCTAGAATGCAGTGGTGTGATCATAGCTCACTGTAACCTCCAACTCCTGGGCTTGAGTAGTAGGGATTACAGGTACGTACCAGTGTGCTTGGTTAATTTTTTGAGTGTGTGGAGATGAGGTCTCACTATATTGTCCAGGCTTGTCTCAAACTCCTGGCCTCAAACGATCCCCCCCCACTGTGGCTTCCCAAAGTGTTGGGATTACAGGTGTGAGCCACCACACTTGGCCAAGCATTCTGAATATTATCTCTGACCATGTCTACTTCAGGTCAGTTTGAAAGTAAGGATGGGGCTGACACTTAGACGTTAGTAGTTTATACTTTATTGAGGAGTATAAAATATGCAAAGGGCTATCCACATCCGACAGTGATTACTCATCATGTTTGAGTTGAAGCATCCTTTTTGTCTGGTTCATAAGACATCTCTATTCAGTTCTTCTTCAGCCTAAGAATGCTGTGTGCTTTGTACTCATTTTTAGAATTAAGATGAATTAAACTAAGCTATACAGAGGTAGCTGGTAACTGGATTATAGAGTGTTACAATGAAATATTACACAGCCATTAAAATGATGGATATGCGGACGGTGTAGAAACCCAGAAAAATGTTCTTGAAATATTTAACTTAAAAATTACCACACAAAGCTGTCCAGATATTATGTTTACAACTGTGTACATGTTATTCATGCATCTAGAGGTTAGAAAGCACTGTAAAGGGAGAAAAATAGTAGAATCTGAAAGATTTCTTTAATCATGCTTTAAAAATTGAGGAACTAGCCGGGCTCGGTGGCTCAGCCTGTAATCCCGCCCCTTTGGGAGGCTGAGGTGAGTGGATTGCCTGAGCCCGCGGGTTTGAGACCCTCCTGGGTAGCGAGACCTCATCTCTACAATAAATCAAAAAAATCAGCCGGGCGTGGTAATGCGCGCCTATAATTCCGGCTACTCGGAAGGCTGAGGCGGAAGGACTGCCGGAGCCCAGCAGGCGAGGCTGCAGTGGCCAGGAACGGCCACTGCACTCCAGTCTGGGCGACAGAGTGAGACTCCAACTAAAAAAAAAAAAAAAAAAAAATTGAGGAACTAAAACCTTACCATAACATTTATCATGAAAATTATTTGTAAGATTAAAACATTTGGATGATATCGCAGTAGCCCTTTTAGTCCTGGGGGGTAAACTGAGGCATCACAAAAGCTAGGGTGGGAAAACATGGGAGGATGCGGATAACAGCAGGTCTTGTGTTCCTTCACAGAAAGAACAAATGTTTCTACAACTTAGAGAACAACCAGAGGGAGCATTTGAAGGTCATGTGTTTGACAGTGACAGAGGCAGAGTGACTGCCGATGTGGGCTGCAGAAGAGGACTTAGAATGATTTTCTTTTTATCCCTGGCCTTCTACTCTGTCAGTTCCAAGGACAGTGAGCAAAGCAACTACCCAGAAAGGAAATCAGTGCCCAACTCAACTTTTTTGTTGTTGTTGTTAACCGAGTCTTACTCTGTTGCCTGGGCTGGAGCGCGTTGACACAATCATAGCTCACTGCAGCCTCGAACGCCTGGACTCAGGTAATCCTCCTGCCTCAGCCTTCTGAGTAGGTGGGACTATAGGCACATGCCACCATACCTGGCTAATTTTTTATATTATTTTTTGTAGAGATGGGGTATTACTATGTTGCCCAGGCTAGTGTCAAACTCCTGGCCTCAAGTGATCCTCCCACCTTGGCCTCCCAGAGTGCTGGGACAGGCATGAGTCACCATGTCCAGCCAACTTCAACTGTTTTAAAAAGGAAACTAAAGCATGTCTCCTTATGCAGACCCTCACACCATATCTCTGTATCTTGACAACCCTATTACAGAATTCATGATTCTCCAACATTGACTCTTACGCTTTAAAGTGCAGTAGGTGCACCTGGGATCTTGTTAAAATGCAGATTCTGATTCAGTAGGTATAGCATGGAGTCTGAGTTTCTGCATTTTTAATTGGCTCTCAACTAATGCCAGTACTGCCAGTTTGCAGATCACACTTTAAATATCAAGGTCCTGCATGTCCTGAGGACCTACTTTTCAGATCGTGTGACCTTCAGACGTGTTCAGAAAGACCTTGCTTTTCGAAGTATGTGCAAGACCTGTGCTTTGAAAACTAGAAAACGTTGCCAAGAGAAATTAAAGAAGACGTGGGTAGAAGGAGACAGGCCATACTCGTGAACTGGAAGACTCACTGTTGTTCAAATGTTAGTTTTCCCCAGATAGAACTATCCGCTCAACACAATCCTAATCAAAATTCCAACAGACTTTTTTTTAAGTAGAAATTGATAAGGTGGTTTTGAACTTCCCATGAAAATGCAGAGGGTCTGAAATAGCCAAAATGATTAAAAAAAAAAAAAAAAAAGGTCAAGTTGGAAGACCCACATTACCTGATTTCAAGACTATATAATTCTATAGTGATCAAAACAGTCCGTTATTAGATAAAGACAGCTCAATGGAACAAAACGGTCCAGATATTGACCTGTATGTGTATAGCCAGTTACTTTCTTAAAGTGTCATTCTGAGCCAGAGAAACCAGGCACAAAAGAGTAAATATACTACGATACCATTTAAGTAGGGCCCTAGAAAAGGCATATCCATAGTGACAGAGAGCCTCAGTGGTTTGGCGGGACTTGGGAAGGCACTTGGCTAGCGAGAGGCATGATGGAACTTTTGGGGGGCACAGGGGAACTTTTTGAGGTTACAGAATGTTGATATTGTCATTGTGCTACTGGTTATAGGATGTGCATGTATTTGTCAAAACTCACCAAATTCTACAATCAAAATGGATCTGTTTGGTTGTATGCAAATTATAACTCAACAAAAGACCTTCTGGATACATGTTAAGGCATTGCTGATGCAATGTACACTTTCCTTGGTTTGAAACCCTTCCGAGTCTAAAGATTATTCATTTGAACATTGGTGATTGATTGGTCTTCACCTCCAGATGAACTTGGGCCAGTGAGTCAGGCTGTCTGGGTTCGTGTCAGCCTCTTCACTGCTGCAGAAAAGCTGCTTTACCTCTCTCTGTGCCTCAGTTTCCTTATCTGTGTGAACTGACATGATCTTAGTGCTTACCTCATAGGGCTATTGTGAGAATAAATGCATTACTTTATTTAAAGCATGTAGAATATTTCCTTGCGCTCAGAAAGCTGTTTGTCAGCATTCTCTATTCTTGTTCACTTCTGATAATCAGTTAGTGTTGTCATCCTTCTTTCTCCTAAAATGTGTTTTTTCCCCTTCCTTTATTCTCTCCTTAAACCATGTGCTTTCTTGTAACTGGAGGCTGTAAACGGAATACTGGCTGGAAGAGATCTTGAGTAATACCGACACCAAGTGTGGGCGACAAAGCTGAGACCAAGGAGGTTGAGGGATGTCCCCAAGGTCACAATAGCATATCGGTGGCCGTGAACCAGACGCCTGACCCTGTGGCTCCTGGTTGAGCTCAGTTGTATCAAAGGCCACAGCAGTTGCATTTTGAATACTGACCGGCGGGACTTATGGTGGCCTGGCCGCTTATCAATTCCTTTGTGCGTTTGTTTTTCTGCAGAACAGTTGAGAGCCCCAGTTGTGGAAGACTCATCCTGCCTCCACCATGAGCTCTGGTAAGTCATTTTAAACTCCGTCATCCGTGCTACCCATCAAAAGAGGACTGCATAAAGAAAATGTGGTACATACACACAATGGAATATGACGCAGCCATAAAAAAGGACACAATAATGAACTTGACAGCAACCTGGATGAATTTAGAGTCTCTAATACTGAGTGATGTATCGCAGAAACAAAGAACCGAGTATCACATCTTCTCACTCATAAGCGGACCTTGAACAATTATCGTAATGACTTTAAGAAAAGAATTGGCAGTAGTGGGAATCTCCCGGGGGAGGGGCGACACACCTCATCAACAAGGGTATCTGCATAATGAACATCTGTATACCTAACCCTGAATTGTACCCCACATCTTTAAAATAAAAAATTAAAAGAGAAAGAAAGAAAAAAAATAAACCCCGTCTTTCTGTTGTCAGACCTCCCCACCAGGCAGTTTCCCCGGATCTACCACATACTCTGAAGGCCCCCGTGGCATTTTGTTTTTTACTTTGTGAAACCTGGGTGAGCGCCAGAGCTTTGTCATAAAGCGTCACGGTCACCATCATCACCTCCATTGTTAATGATTTTTGAGTGCCTCCCATTAGAAGACCTGTGCCGTATTCATGCAGTGTGTCCTAATCTTGACACTAGTTCCCTTCCCCTTCACTGGAATAAACAGCAACACGCTGCAGGTATTTTAGTATACACTGTGATGAATGCTTATGTGTGTGTACACCTCTGTGACATTCCTTCATCTGAGCAACTGCAGCAAAAGCAGATTGGCCACAGTTACCCCAGGGTGTGAGCTAATCTAATGCCTCCAATTTGCTTTGTCTTTGGTAGTAAAATTCAGACCCTAAGCAAAGAACCAATCTGGGATATGTTTAGCTTTGAGCTGGGGTGGGAAACACGGGAAGACAGAGATGGGAACAGATCCCTGTTCAAGGTGCAGCCAAGAGCTGTCCACTTTCCAGCCCAGAATTGGAGGCAGAGAAGTTCCCATCTGGAGATGAAGACCCATCTTGGCGACTGAGCATACCCGGCAGCCTCTTGGAACCTGCAGGGGGAGAAGCTGGGGCGGGGGTGACCGTGGAGTCCTCATTCAGGGTTTCCTGATCCTGCACTGTTTCAAGAGTGTTGTCAGAGACCCCTGTGGACTCAAAACAAGCCTGTTCCATTTACTGGCACACAGTACCCTTTGCACCAAGTTCCAAGCTGGATGGTGCGTGGTTAGGACCCAGGGGAGCTCCAGGTGGAACAGCTCAGGGTCACACCCTGGTCATGTCCTGTACTGATTGTGTGGCCTTGGGCTTGTGGTGGACCCTTCCCTGCCGTCTCCTCTACAAAACTGACATCATAACAGCACCAATTCACTGGGATTCGGGTGAGGATGAAGAGAGGCAGAGCTTTCAAAGTGCTGGACTCTGTCCAGGACACGGCAAGTGCTCTGTTCCTGGATTCTGACTGTTGCCAGCTCAGAGTCCCTCCTGCAAAGAGAGGGGCTTGGCTCGTCCAAGATGCTCTGAGGCTTTTGCTTTGTGTGAAGAGGCTGGGCATGGTCCCCCTCCAGGTGAACTTGCTAGTAGTTCTTGCTTTGTAGCTCATTTTTGTGTTGTCTGTTTGGCTTTTTGCTTTTGCTATCACTTCAAATAGACCATGGCTTTTTTTTTTTTAACTTTTGCTCTGCAAGACGATTTTTGCTTTTCTAGAGTCAGAATGAACCTAAACTGGTGTTACCCCTCCTGGGATTAATAAGACCTGAGGAGGAAGGGAGGGTCTGGAAGGAGAGGAAGGATGTGAAAACGCCCAGGGTCTCCTCCCAGCATCTCTCTCAGGTGGATGCTGGAAGGAGAAATTGCCTAAGAAGAGTCCAAAAATTCTGGACCCTTTGATCTGATAATCCCACTCTTGGGAATTCTGGTTGAATTTGAATGAAACAGAAACACCACCCGCATGAAGGTAGGGGATGAGTAAACCCATCATGCGTGTTTATTTGATGGAATATTGTGCCGCTGTTAAAATTGATCATTAGGAGGAAAGTGACTACTGGGAAATGCTTGTTTTAATAATTGGTAGAAAGAGAAGCATGAGGGTGATGTGCTATTTTTATTCCAAGTTTGGGCCGGGCTTCCAGTCACCGAGGGAGTCGTGTTCCCTGCATTGTTTCTTTCTCCTGGCAAACCCCCACAGCTGGGCATAGTTTACCACCCCCATTATGTAGACTGGGAAACTGAGGCCCCGAGGGGTTAGTAATTCGTATGGGATTACCTAGCTGCCGTGTAGTGTTCCTCAGTCAAACTTAGATGACACTTGGCGGTGCAGAGCTTTAGAGTTGGAGGCGACAGAATTATTGATTTTTAAATCCTCTTTCAAAATGTCTCCAAGTTTAGTTACACTATTTAACTAAAAGAAGAAGAATGAGAGAACATGGGCTGGGCCTGACGGTAGCTCAGAGGGTGCCGCAATGCTAGCTTAGGGGGGCCGGAAGCAAGGCCTCCAGCCCTGGAAGTAACCAGGGCAGGTGCACTGGGAGGGGATAGTCAGAAAAGGAACAGTGGGTGATGGGATTCGTTCACTTGGATTTCTGACCTTCTGGTTAACGCCCTCCTTCCACCCATCCCAGAAATGAGAGTTCAAGGGAGGCAAGACATCTGGGAGAATTAGCCGTCCTCTGTAGGTGGGTGTGGGGCCAGCACAGGGAAAGTCCAGGCTGCCGGGTGGGGCGGGGCCATGGCCCCTCATCCAGCCTCCCGCAACATCCAGGCTGGCTGTCAGTGCAGCGTGTCGTAGGCAGCTACCCTTTTGGAGTCTTAGCCTAATGAGCTACTGGGGTTTGGGACCGGGCTTCATTACCAGCATTTGGCGAAATCGAACAAATGTATATGGAAACCGAGATGCTTATCCCATTTGGGGAGAGAGATGGGTGGTGAGATGGGGCAGACCAGAGTGCAAATCTCAGCCTAGTGATCTTGGGCAGGCCTGGCATCCTGTCTGCCTCGATGTTCTTACCTATCTACTGGGTCTTCCTGACTCCCAGCTCCAGAGGTCAGGGTCTTAAGGCTGAAATGAGGTGCTGGTTATGGAATGCTAAGCACAGATCCTCAGATCCAGCCGATGGATGTTTAAAAGCCACAGCTACTCAGAATTATGCTTGTAGCTTGGCTGGTTCTTGGCTGCGGGGTCCCTCTGAGCGTACAGACCACGTGTCCTAGGGTGACAGGGTCTGCCCGCCCGTCTTTCCCAGCCTGCCTCTATCTGTTCTGAGGTGGGGAACTGAGTGGGCTTAGGCCTCTGGGGGGCAGGGAGGGTCCCAGTGTAGGTAGCTGAGCAGAATTCAGGAAAGTCCCAGCCGACACCTAGGATGACATCTGAGGGTAGCTTCAAGGATGTGGGGAGTTTCTACAAGGTAGGAAGAGAGGAGAAGAGAAGAGAAGGTACTCATGGCTGAGGAAACCAAGGCCAAGAGGTCTGAAAATATCTGGCAGAGCAGGGCCCCTTTGCTGTTTCTTGACTCTGTCCCCAGCACCTCATGCCACGCAGGACTCCGTAAGTGCCGGGAGGCACAGTCACAAGCCACGTGCTCTTTTTCCTTCTTCCAGAATGGGACGTTGGCGCCTCCAAGGCTGTGGTGAACGGCTTGGCACCTGGCAGCGATGGGCAAGACAAAGGTAAGGCCCTTGGAGAGAAGCCTGGCTTGGTACCAGGAAGCATTTCTAGAAGATCCAGGGTATGTGGGGCCAAGGCCATCCCACCTGCCTGGAGGGAACATCATTGGCCTAAGCAGGCCATGAACTGGGGACCTATGCCCCACACCGATTTTATGAGACCAGGATCCAGACACTGCCATGCCCCCACCTTGAGGAAAGCTGTAAACACTGTCCCCAGCTCACAGGGATTCTGTGATGACAGGACACATACATGGACCCAGGCATCCCATGCCTGGGACAGATGGCATCTGTCAGCCTGAAATATCCCTTACCTGGTCTTGCATTGTCACCTATAATAAACTGTGGCACCTCCATGGTCCTGACCCCGAGGCAAGAGCTAAATCATTAAAATAAATGATTTCAGTGGCATCGTTTCATGCACACCCGCTCATAGTTTGAGTTTTAAAAAATTTTAGGATTCATGATTCAGATGTGAAACAAATGATGGATAGGATGGCCTTTGAGGTGCCGTTTGCCCTGGAGGCTTTCATCTTGACCTCAACCTGGCTGCCCAAATAGCCGGGCAGCAGGGCTCCCAGTGCCTCTTCGGCAGTGCGTGTGAAGGGGCACCCGAGCTGCAGTGATGAGACGTGGGTTCAAGTCCTGGCTCTGCCGTTTGCAGACAGGGACATCTCAGGCGGTCCGTTATCTTTGCGGGTGTAAGTTCTCTTATCTACGAAATGAGGGACTTTGACGATGTGTGATATTCACTCCTGCTTCAAATTCAGAATTTGAGTGTCTGCTCATCTATCAGAGAGGAAGGGCAAGAGTCCTGGCACTGGGCAGTTAACGAAATGCAACATCTCTCAAAGAGTGATGTCAAAGAATTTGGCATTTTGGCCTTTGTAATTCCCACCTGGTTCAACCAAGTATTCCGAGTCAAGGCACAGTGTGACGTCAGGTGGGACCAGCCAGAGAAGGAAGACCCAGAAAGCAGAAGGAGCTTGGGAATGGGGGCCCAGATGGTGTGGGGGTGAGTTCCTCAGTGGCAGGAAGGGTCCTGCTGCATGCTTAGCATCCAATGAGGAGCGCGGGAGGGGTGGGGACACCATGTGTTTAAAACCTGTGGGACCATCGGTGAACCCATTTAGGTATAGGGGGAGGGTGGCAGAAAGAGGTGGGTCCCATTCTTTTCTCTGTGAGACTCACTTTTGCCTGGGAACAAGGGGGCAGGTGTGACCTGAAGGTCACTGGGCTGGCCTGGGAGGTTGTGGGGTGTCAGGTGCCAGGGTAACTGAGCTCCGGTCCCAGCCTCTCCACTGAGGACTGAGTTGACCCTGAGAAGTTCGCTGAGCTGTTGACTCCTTCCTCTGAAAGCAGTTACAGAATCTCCCACCCCACCAGTCTCCCAGGAGGCCGTACGAGTAGTGAGTAGGATACACACAGTGTTGTCATCATCAACCTCGTCGTCACAGTCCGACACCATGGGACAGCCACATGCCTTCTGAGGTGGCAGCATGATGGACCAGAAGGGGTATCTCCTGCCATCTCTCCTGTCCCTGTGACAGGCTCACCAGCCTGATGCAGATTCTGCAGTGACGGTCTTGTTCCCACACAGACCTACTTCCTGTCATCTGTGGGTCTGGACCACAGGACCCTGGGGTGTCGCTCTTTGGGGTGACTCTGGCACCCTAGCACAGAGCTCCTATCTCTTTACGTGCTGCCCTTAAGGGAGAGGACCAGGGGGACACCCCACAACAGACTTGCTGTGAACAGGATTACAGGAGTGCCCACCCTAGAGACCGCAGACTCTGGGCGGGCTGGGAGGCCAGGGACCCCACGCATAGATACACACGTGCAGCCATCACCACCTCCCAGACAGGTATCCCCCCTCTGCCGCAGCTCAGCAGGGTGTCGGGACCCTGGGCTGCACTTGTGTGCTTCCCAGAGCCGTGTGCATGCACGTGGACACTTGGCACCTCTTGGGCCCAGGCAAAGGTGGGATTAAGCAAGACCATCTGCAGTCTGCCAGATGGGAGTTCTGGTTTGCTTGGGACCAGAAGGCTGTGGTTGCCAGAACGGGCACAGGACCCCAGCAGTGATGATTTGGGGGTTGCAGCTGTGAAGGCTGGAGGGACTGGGCACCTCACGAACTTGTTCCTTCTCGCTCTCATCTGGAGCCTGTGGCCACAGCGGTCCTCCTCAGAGCCCTGTCCCCAGCATTCCCTGGGGCCCCGTGGACCCCTGATTGCTCTCTCCTTCCCGTTTGCCAGGCCATCTGTGTCTCTTTCAGTCTCTTTGTCCAGAGCTTGGCAGGCTCCTGGCCTGGCAGGAGGCACCGATAAACACTGACCAACTGTACTTGGGTGATGGTCAGGGTGGGCTCCCTTGTCTTGGCCTAGGACTCCAAGGAGAGAACGCGGGTTGTTTTTAATGGCTGCATCCCCTGCCGTTCATATTGTTCTCTTCTCGTGGCCACTTCCTCCTATTGTTCCTGCCCAGTTCCTCAACTGCCTGAGTGTTTCCCAAATGTTCTCTCTGGATGCACCATTTACCCCTTTGTGTTTTCAGCAACTGCCAACCCTTTGCGCAAGCGCTCTATCTCTGCTGTTAAAATAATTCCCGTGAAGACAGTGAAAAATGCTTCGGGCCTAGTTGTCCCTCCAGGTATCTCTCCTTGGGTTGGTTTCTCTTCATGGCGCGCAGATCACGCATGGTCCTCTTTTCTTCTTTCCTTCTAACAAATACTCCGAGGCGTAACCCTTGCATGTTCAGGTGGCATTCGCCCTCATTTCCTCGGTGTGTTTCCTTTCTTCCTCTGTGTGTGAATGTGGATGTCTGTTGTGTGTGCTTTTCTGGGAGCCAGAGAACGCAGGGAAGAGCTGGGTACAGAGGCCTCGCCCCTCAGGAGAAGGGTTAGCCCAGAGGCTAGACATTCATTGGGGAGGGGTCTGAGGTGCATGGACCTCTGGGCTCCTGCTAGGGGTTTCCACTTCCCTGAGGATTAACCTGGTCTCACGGGGAACTTCTGAACTGAGCCAGATTTGAAGCAGCTGCCTTAGATGCCAAACCTAGACTCCCTCTGGTGCTCCCTGGGCCGTTTCCAGAGCATCCCTGTCCCCTCTTGACTTTGCCCACAGTCACTTCCTGCCTCGCCTCTGGGGGGGGGAGTCTGGGGGAGGGGGTACGGTTCAGACGTCAGCCCCAGATCCTAGCATCCTTCTGTACAAAGTGAGCTGAGCGAGGCCCAGGTGGGACTTGACCCATGGGCGCTTTCAGAAGTCAGGCTCATCTGGCTGTGCATCCAGGAGCCTGTGGCTGGCTTGGAGTTATCTGTCTGCAATGAGGGAACTGGTTTTCCAATAGTTTTGTGACATCAGTCCCTTCGCCCCTCTATGGAGTTGGACGAGTCAGGTGCTCTGCCAGGCCACTGCCTGTCCTACCACGCATTATGGCTTTGTGCCTCGCTTGCAGGGGAGAGGTGCTGACGGGGCAGGTCTGCTCTTTGGCACTCGTGGTCTGTCTGAGCTGCTGGAGGGGGGTGGCTACAGTGGGAAGCAGAGAGGGATGAGGCTCTGCTTCTCTCTGCCCTCTCACAGGAAACGGGGATGGCTGAGCCCTCGTCTCACCCAAACGTGCGCCCTACTCTAACCCGTAATTCTAATTGTGACGATTTTAGGTCAGGGATCCAGGCTGTGAGCAATTGGAACAAACAAAACAAAACAACAGTGGAGTTCAGCTTAGCTCAGCTGCACATCAAAAAAAAATTCAGCACGTGTGCCTTCTAGAATTGTGTGGGCTGCACCAGTTGCTTGCCACCCTGTTACTGGTTTTGCAGCAGGATGGGCACCCGGGTCTTTTGAGATCCCTCTCAGGAGACCTCTTGAAGTTGACCTGGGTCTGTCATTTGGCCCTCCTGGAGCTATAGGAGAGGGTGGGACCCTGTGAAGACCACCAAGGCTCAGGGAACACTGTTCATTGAAGGATTCTGTCTTTCTAGTTGTTTTTGTTGCTGTGCGTTCTTTCGCCATGTTGGAACTTCAAGTTCTAACTTGTGAGCTTTCTGGCCAGGCAGAGTATATAGAGGTCTCAGCTTTCCGGGGTTTTGACTCGCTGTTCATAAGGGATTCGGTTTTCCTTTTCCCGTTGGACAACTGCAAGGAGCAGTGATCCTCCCAGAGACCCCCCTGCCCCCAACTCCCCACGTTGCCAGCTGGCTCTTCAGCAAGAAGGATGGTCTGGAAGCTTGAGAAATCTTTTGTGAACCTTTCTTGAACTGCGCCTTACTAATTGGCCAGAAGTCTGCTCACCAGCCTAAACTTCATTTAATAGTGGGAATAAACCTGCTTTCATTTGGAAATGTTTTCAGCTGATACTATAATGCATCCATCTGCTCAGAACTCACTGTTGCCTCCGCGTTCCCCTAACTTCATGGCACACGGTCAACCTCTGAAAACGCGATGTGTCCTTCTCCATCACTCACACGTGCATCGTCATTGGCCACAAGGGTCGGACGACTCTGCGAGGCCATAACCTGGTTCATCTCATTCCCCGACTGGAGCAATTTGCTAACTGACTGCCACGGTCCTCCCTCAGGAGTCTTGGGCTCAGCCTTCTCTTCTGGGTCTTTTCTTTTCAGACATGGATCCTACAAAAATCTGCACCGGGAAGGGAGCGGTGACTCTCCGGGCCTCATCTTCCTGCAAGGAACTCTCAAGCAGTAGCCCTGCGAGCCCTCAGGAAACCCCGCAACACGAAAGCAAACCAGGTGCGCTCCCCCTGATCCTGTGAGCTGGGGGTGGCATAGGGGGTGTGGGGTGAAGGTGGGGGCGAGGTAGGGGAGGCGTTCGTAGCCACAGGGAGACAGCAGGCGGCCCTCGTGCTTTTGCTCAGGGGGTGTGAATTCACAGGGGGTATGAATTCGTCAGCTTCCTCTTGGGGGTCCCTGGGACAGTCAGATCCTGTCCCTTCTGTGATGGGTGGAGGTCAAAGCCCTCAGCTGACAGGTAGTCACGTGCTTCAGGTAAAGGCACCACAGTGATCAACACTTTATGTTAGCTTAGACCGAGCAGAGAACCCTGTGACAGGAGCCAGTGCTCTGTACTCTGCATGCATGTGGACTGAAATGGCTTACAGGTGTGGGGGGTGAGTGGCGAGATGGGCTGGGAGGTGGGCTTCCGAGAGCTCAGCCCTACTTCCCAGAGGATCGCTGTGACCTGTCCAGGCAGGACCGGGCTGGAGAAGCAGAGGGAGTGACGGAGAACTGCAGATGGCTAAGTGACCTCACTCTAAGGAAAGTAGGGGTGTGTGGTGCTTAGCCTGGGGTGTGGGACCAGCCAGCTGTGGGAGCAGGATCAGGAGAGAATTTCTAAGGCTGGTGTCGACTAGGAGTGAAAAGAGGTCAGAGGAGCCGTGGGAAGCCCACCTCTCCACCCTTGCCTGTAACTCAGGGCCCCTGCGTGTTTAGTGCCTGGTGTTGCGGTTTAGACCTGGGACTTTGGAAGCCGATAGATCTGTGTCCACATCCTGCTCCCACCACCTGGTTGGCTCTATAGCCTTGGATGAGTTATTCTTTCTCTCCATCCGAATGATCTCCTCTGTAGAATGGGTTTGTTCATTGTACCCACCTTAGAGTAAGAAGTATGTGAAGTGTTTGGTACCACCCTGGTTACGTGGAATAAGCTGGTAGATGTTAGCTGTTGTTATTAGATTGGGTTTAGCATGATCCTGGCCTCTAGAGAGGCCCAAGTATTCTAGGAGTTGGGAAATGTTGATTTTGGGGTTCCCTGGGTACAGTTAGTTTAGGGAGGACAGCCCCCTTCACTCTGGAGGGCAGTGCTTCTCACACTTTAGCTGTGTCATTCATTTGCAGTCAAGAAAGACTGCTGGACTCAACCCAGAGTGTTAGAATGTATGACTCTGGGCTGGGCTCAGTGGCTCAGCCTGTAATCCCAGCACTTTGGGAGGCTGAGAGTTTGAGACTAGCCCGGGAAACTTGGCAAGACCATGTCTCTACAGTAAATTAAAAAATTAGCCAGGTGTGGTAACACGCGCCTATAGTTCCTGCTACTCAGAAGGCTGAGAGGGGAGGATTGCCGGAGCCCAGCAGGTCAATGCTGGGATGGCCATGAGCGTGCCACTGCACTCTGGCCGGGGCGACAGAGTGAGGCTCCAACTCAAAAAAAAAAAAGAATATTTGACTCCTGCTTGTGGGTCTGAGGCAGGGTCTGAGATTTGCACTTCTGAATGACCTAAGGGTCATGCTGTTGCCGCTGGCCTAGGAACCGCATCTGACAGCTCCTGCTCTGGGGGTGGGTGGGAATTTTCTTTCTTGAAGGAAATGAAGGGAGAAACTGAAGCGAGGGAATGACCCCTCCCTTGGGACCAGAGAGGAAAGGAAGTAGGGCACGAACCCCCTTTTGGCAGCGGGCGCAGAGTGTGGTGAGCAGATGGAGTCATGTGGGATGGCGATGGTCGGTGCCCAGCGTCCCAGAAACAGACTTGCTTCCCGTCTCTGCCCCCTGCGACAGGTGCCGAGGCAGACGCCCGAGGACGAGGCCAGGCTGGGTGATGCTGGTCCCCGGGGAGGGGCTGCCTCGTCCTCAGGCTGAGGGCGGGCCTGAGCAGCCACAGCACTAAACGCCGGTGTAGCCACTTCTTGGTTCTGCATTCCTGGGCCAGCTCTGCCCCCTGACCCGCTGCAGTGTGATTCTCTCCAGAAAAGCAGTGGGGAGGCCAAACTCTTTCATTCTAAGGCTAACCTCATCCCGCTTCTGGGCTAACTGGAGAGGTTCCGCTCACAAGCTGGAGGACATTTGGGGAAGAGAGAATCCTAAGGCATGAGCCAAAGAAAAAGACCTTCCCTGCAGCCCCCCGGCCCAGAAAAATGACTTTGTGAACCAGCCTGTCCCCAATGGAGGGTGTGGAGGAAAGGGAGCCGTGGGCTCCCTCTAGGGGTTGCAGCGTGGCACTGACGTAGAACACAAATGCTACTCACCGTGTGTTTGTGCTACCTGGACTGGACTGGATTTGAGACACCTTTGGAAGCGAGCGCTCTCTCGCACCAAAATAATCCTGTATCTTACACATTTCTACCAACTAATTTTGGTCCTTTTCACTAAACCATCACCAGGTTGTTTGACGATACAAATAGTGTCCTCAGAAGAATTGAAGGGTCGCTATCAGCCTCTTATCCCTTACTGTGCATTAATGTTAGTATTTTTCTCCTGCTAAACTGAGATTGTTGAGTCCGAGCGAGCACACGTCCATTCAGCATCATCTGTGTTCCAGGTACCAAGCGAGTCCCTGGGTGTGTGATGAGAAGTGGAGAGAAGAGAGGAAAAGAAAGGTTCCTTCCAGGTGCATTAGGGGAGGGCAAAAGGCAGTTTATTGCAACAGAAAGGTCGGGTGTGAACTCAGTTGGCTACCTTGCTTTCTGAAGTGGGTAAGTCCTGGTGACTTTGAAGCCCGGGTAAAGGAAGAAGGACTTGGACAAGACGCTTTCCAAGGCTGCCTAGTCCCAAAATGCTCCATGCCCTTGGGAAGTTTGGAAATTGGCCGGACACAAATGGAATCCCTTGGACAGGGGGTACATTTAAGATGGTCAAGTAGGGAGTTTGGGTGAAAAGAAACAAAAAAGGGTTTGGGTAGCGGAAACAAAACGTCCACACGTACTCAGTAAGTATAAAGCAGGCTGGGTTGGATTTGACACCAGGGAGTGGGGTTGAAATGATGTGAGTGTAGAAATAGGACATTCAGGAAGGGGACTTTTGTCCTCTTACCATGCTTCTCATTGGTCAACCTCCTACTGACTTTTTTGTTGTTGTTCGGGTCTCGCTCTGTTGTCCAGGCTGGAGTACAGTGGCACGACTGTGACTCACCACAGCCTTGTGAACTCAAGGGATCCTCCCACCTCATCTCCTGAGAAGCTGGGACTACAGGCGCGGACCACCACACCCAACTAATTTTTTTATCTTTTGTGTGTGTAGGGATGAGGGTTCGTTATGTTGCCTGGGCTGGTCTCGAATTCCTGGGCTCAAGAATTCTCCCACCTCAGCCTCCCAAAGTGCTGGGATTGTGGGCATGAGCCTCTGCGTCCAGCCTCCTGCTGGCTCTTGACTATAGAGGTCTTCCTCTCATCCCTGCCTACTGTCTCCTTATAGACCTCTGGGTGACATGCCCTGTCAGTCTCCTGTCCCATCCTGGGATCGGGAAGCCCCTAGGCCTTCGGTCACCTCATGAAAGCAGTTTTCAGCAGCACTTGCCAAAGCCATGCCCAGCCTGGCCTGGGAACCCGAGTGGGAGGCAGCGGGGGGCTCTTGCCAAGGATCAGGCCTGCTTTTCTTCCCAGTGCCTTTACAGATAGCTTGTGTCAGAGGGCGCCTGGCTCCCTCGCCTGTCGCCAGGGCCAGCATCTGTCCCCCAGCTACTCTGTCTGCCTCCTCTCTGCCTTATTCCCTGGCTCTGCCACCCTTGTCAGTCCCTGGAGGTGTCCGGGTTGTTGATGATTTGCCTGGACTGGAGGCTGCGATCCTTCCATGACCCCCTGACACTTGCATTTCAGAGGTGTCCCTGTTTCCGGTCCATGCTCTGACTCCTCCATCCCGGGAGAGGCGGTATAGTTCTGGGGTCACAAAGGCCTCCAATGAGACCAATCCTTGCCACATACTATCTCTGTGATGAGGGCAAATTACTCCACCTTTGGGGACTTCAGCTGCCTCATCTGTAAGATGGGGATGGTCACAGCAGAGTTATTGGAAGTATGGGAGTAAATAAGCTCTTTCAGATCAAGCGTTTAGCACAGGCCCAAAGTGAGGACTCTTTAATGGTAACCATTCTGGTTACTGCAGGCCAAGAGGTTTGTTAAGATTTTCAGTAATTGTCTGGTTGTGGTGGCTCAGGCTTGTAATCCCAGCACTTTGGGAGGCATAGATGAGAGAATTACCTGAGCCCAGGGGTTTGAGGCCATTCTGGGCAACTTGGTGAGACCTCATCTCTACAATAAATCAGGAAATTAGCCAGGCAGGGAGGCACATGCCTGAAATTCCAGCTACTTGGAAGGCTGAGATGGAAGGATCGCCCTAGCCCAGCAGGTCGAGGCTGCAGTGGCCATGAGTGTGCCACTGCACTGCAGCCTGGGCATCAGAGTGAGAATCTGGCTGGAAGGAAGGAAGGAAGGAAGGAAGGAAGGAAGGAAGGAAGGAAGGAAGGAAGGAAGGAAAGATATTTGACTCATGGTTCTGCAGGCAAGAAGCATGACACCAGCATCTGCTCAGCTTCTGGTGAGGCCTCGGGAAACCTTTACTCATGGTGGAAGACCAGGGGAGTCACTGTGTCACATGATGAGAGAGGGAACAAGAGAAGGGAGGCAGTGCCAGGCTCTTTTAAACAACCAACTCTCTCATAGACTGATAGAGTAAGAACTCGCTCATGACCATGGGGAGGGCACCGAGCCATTCATGAGGAATCCACCCCCACAACCCAGACACCTCTCACTAGGCCCTACCTCCAACACTGGAGATCTGTTTCAACATGAGATTTGGAAGGGACAAAGATCCAAGCCGCATAATGGATTGTTGGAAATTTGGAGTCCCAGGTACAGATTTGGGAGTCATCTGCATTCACATGGACTTCGGGAGGATGGAGACATTCGCTGAGGTAGAGTGACAGATGGAGTCCTTGGAGCGGCTCAGTTCAAACCCATTCTGCAGACTCTTGCATTTGAGTGGTATTTTGACTCAAGATCTCTGATCACACCTTTCTGATCAGCCTCCTCATCTCTGAGACCTTGGATTTGGGATAAGAACCATGGAAGAGAATGGCAGTAATCTTTGTACCGACTCCCTGCCCCTGGGAGAAACCTTATCACCCTATGCCTTCCCCCAGGTCTCATGGCCTTGCCGGGTCTGGTTGTTAGCCATGTTGGTTCAGAGTGACTTACCGTGTGTCAAGTCGAGATAGGGACCCTGAGCTGGTAGTGGGTATGACACTAAGCTTCCTGTCTGGTAGAAACTGTAAAGCTTGATACATCAATTCCTGTGTTCTGACTCAGACTCCAAGGTCCAGTGCGGCACTTACGTTTTCTTGGTTCTATGCCAGTTGGCTCCAGTCCTTACTGTCTGATTCTTGACTACACAGCTAGCTTTGAACGTAAAGATTCTTGGACCTACAGTCAAACCATTTCCTCTGGTTTGATTCTCATAGTTTCTCTCCAGAAATGGCAGTAGCAAAAAGATATTGGAAGAAAATGGACATGAAAGCAAATAAAGTACTCCCTGCCCCCATAATCAGAGTCTTTTTGATGAGTACGTGTGTGAAACTAGGGCCAACTGAGAAGTTGTAGGGGAAAGTCCCCACAGGAGAGTAGCTGCCCTTCTGAACCAAGTGCAAGTTCAAGGGATTCCCAGAACCACCCTCAGGTTTGATAATATGCTAGCAGGACTTGCGTGACTCACTGGGAGCTGTTGTACTTATGGTTACTGTTCGTTACAGGAACAGAGAGAGAGTAAAGTCAGCCGAGAGAAGGTACGTAGGATGGAGTCTGGGGAGCTATCAAATGCAGAGCTTCCACTGTCCTTTCCCCACAGAGTAAGGACATGGTTCCCAGCCTGGAAGTGTGGCAGCTGTGCTCCGAGTTGTGCCAGCCAGGAGGTTTACCTGAGCCTTTGTGTCCAGAGTTTTTACTGGGTGTCCATTACAGAGCCATGATCTTCTCCCCAAGTGGTAGATCTCAGTCTCCAGTCCATCGGGAGGTCAAGCCCCCACCCCAAATCACATTGTTGCTTTGGCTCAAAGCCCCATAGACTCTCCTGTCAGACATGACACTCCAGAGGCTTGAGATTACTTCCCAGAGACTGAGAGCAAAGACCAGACCTCTTCTTGGTTAAAAGTTAAATTCGCTGGTATTTGGCATGAATAAAAAATAAACACAAATCAGATTTGGAACATCCTTAGACCTGCTTTTAACACCTGTCATCTGCCTCTTGAATACCAGAATATATCAAGATTGACTCAGTGGAAATTGTTCTAAGATCCCAAGAAAAACCGATCAGCAAAAAAGACTAAAGAACAGGTCAAAGTGAAATTAGTACAGAGTGAAATAAAAAGAAATATAGGAGGCTGCAGCCACAGGCCAGAAAAGATTGCATACAAAGAGCAAATGGAGGCCCGGTGCGGTGGCTCACACCTATAATCCCAGCACTTTGCGAGGCTGAGGTGAGAGGATTGCCTGAGCCCAGGAGTTCGAGACTAGCCTGTGCTACTTGGCAAGACTTCGTCTCTATAATAAATTAAAACAAATTAGCCGGGTGTGGTGGTGCATGCCTGTGGTTCCAGCTACTTGGAAGACTAAGGCCGAAGGATCACCTGAACCCAGCAAGTCAAGACTGGTGGCTGTGAGCATGCCACTGCACTCCAACCTGGGTGACAGATGAGACTCCAACTCAAAAAAAAAAAAAAAAAGAACAGATGGAGGAAGCGATAACAACGTAAATTATACTTGTTGCAGAAAGGCTGGGTCTTTCGGGATGCAAAAGCTCTCTAGAATCTGACTTTCCAAGACCCTCCCCCTACCTCGAGAGCTCCACGGTAACATTTATTGGAAGAAGCATCTTGACAGTCTCTTCGATCAGGAGTTAGTAATGAATGATTATGTGTGTGAATATTCATCCTGCCACACTCAGGCACAAATGGCCCTGGGCTCCTACCAACCTTCCAGGTTCAGAAGGCAGGGAAACAGATGAGGGATGATAAAACATCCAAATACAGTTCTCCTTTAATGAGAGTGAGAGGAACACTTACAGGGGTCCTGGGAACTGCCTTTTGGGGGCAGGATAAGTGGAACGGTTTTAAAGACTTGGAATGAGAGGAAGTGGGTCCAGCCCCAAGGACTTTATGTTCTTGAAGCTGTTTATCAAATGGCAGAGACCAATGACTCTAATTGATGTCTGTGGGAATTTTTTTCCCTTATGCCGTGGATTCTGATCTTGCAAAGCACATGCTTTATGCCAGATGCTTTCATATAGTCCTCGTGACTCAAGAGAGGTCGCTATTACCGCCGCTTCACAGATGAGATGAGGTCATTTGCTGCTGGATGTGCAGTTGACAAGATAAAGAAGAATCAAGGCTCAAGTCTGGCAGTCTGATGCCAAAATGATAGTCCCCTTATGGCATCTAGAGGTTTGGAAGGACAGTCACACCTCAGCGTTTCATGATGTATCTGTTTGCCAATGTCAGCTGAATAGAACTAACCCAACTGAGCACCAGAGTGGGCAAGATGATGTGTCTCCAAATCTATGTACGATTTGAGTAGTCCCTTACTCAGAACCTATTGCTCCATCACGTATGCAGAAATCGAATACATTTGATAGAATAACTCGGTGAAAGTAGATTAGAAATACAACTTTAAAAGAAGATGGGATAGTCAGAGAGATAGATGTGAGAGAAGATGGCAGACCCTTGTTACGATGTGTCACCTGGTATTTGAGGGCCCGCCAGGTACGAGGGTGTCTCTGGCCAGGCAACTGGATGGATGTAAAAGTGAGTATTAAATATGGTGCTTCTATTATGAATAAAACAAACAACAACAGATGCTGGCAAGGATGTGGAGAAAAAGAAACACTTCTACACTGCGGGTGGAAATGCAAACTAGTGCAACCTCTTTGGAAGACAGTGTGACGATTTCTGAAAGAACTAGAAATTGACCTTCCATATGACCCAGGACTTCCCCTATTGGGAATATACCCGAAAGAACTCAAATCATTCTACAAAAAAGATACCCGCACACGTATGTTTGTTGCAGCTCTATTCATAATAGCAAAAACATGGAACCAATCATGTCGCCCATCGAGGCTGAACTGGATAAAGAAAATGTGGTACATATACACAATAGAATATTATGCAGCTATAAAGAAGGACAAATATATGGACTTCACAGCAACTTGGATGGATTTGGAGTCGATCATGCTCAGTGATCTATCACAGAAACAAAGAACAGAGTACCATATGTTCTCACTCATAAGTGGACCTTGAACAATTATACTATAAGAAAGGGATTGACAGTAGTGGGAAACTGTCAGGGGAGGGGGTGAGATTGGCAGTTGAGGGAAACTGCTAGGGGAGGGAGGGGCACACCTCATCAACAAGGGTACCTGCATAATCAGTGTTTGTGTACCTAACCCTGAATTGTATCCCACATCTTTATAATAATTTTAAAAAATATGGCACTTCTAGAGATACTTCCACGTATTGATCTCTGATTCCCCAGCAACCCTGTGAGGAGTATATCAGGTCAGGATTATATTGTATAGGTGAGAAAGTAAAAGTTAGTATGGTTAGTGAACTTGCCCCTGGTCACACAAGTCAGTACATTGCTATCATGTGAGCGAAACACAAGTTCTGCAAATTTCCCAACCATATCCCTCAGTATTCACCAGGGATTGGTTTCAGAACCCCCACAGATACCAAAATTCTTGGATACTCAAGTTTCTTATGTAAAATGGCATAATATTCAAATATAATCTATGTACATCCTCCTGTCACTTTAAATCATCTCTAGATTACCTGTAACTAATACGATGTAAATGGTTGTTATACTCTTTTTTTAAAAAACATTATTTTTTGTTGTTGTTGTATTGTCATTTTTTTTTTTTTTTTTTTTTGAGTTGGAGTCTCACTCTGTCACCCAGACTGGAGTGCAGTGGCTGCTCCCGGCCACCGCAGCCTTGACCGGCTGGGCTCCGGCGATCCTTCCGCCTCAGCCTTCCAAGTAGCTGAAGTTACAGGCATGCGCTACCACGCCTGGCTGATTTTTTGATTTATTGTAGAGATGAGGTCTCGCCCAGGTGGGTCTCGAACCTGCGGGCTCAGGCAATCCACTCACCTCAGCCTCCAAAAGGTGCGGGATTACAGGCTGAGCCACAGAGCCCGGCTATATTTTGTTTTTTATATGCAGATACCAAGGGCCAACTGTATGTGGTTGGGTTGTTGGGAGTGGTGGAGGGAGACATCACTGTGAATAAGGGAATTGCAGAAATGTCACAGGCAGCATTCTAAAAGAATAGATAGTCAGTTGGGCCCAGCGGCTCATGCCTGTAATCCCAGCACTTGGGGAGGTGGGAGGATTGTGTGAGTTCAGGAGTTCGAGACCAGCCTAGGTAACTTAGTGAGACCTCGTCTACAAAAATTTAAAAAAACAATTAGCTGGGTGTAGTGGCACATGCTTGTAGTCCCAGCCACTCAAGAGGCTGAGGCAGAAGGATCACTTAAACCCAGGAGATCGAGGCAGTGGTGAGCCATGATCATACCATTGCCCTCCAGCCTGAGCAACAGAATGAGACCCCAACTCTAAATAAGTAAATAAGTAGGTAGGTAGGTAGGTAGATTGATACATAGATAACTGAAGCTAAAAACTGTTTTAGATGGGGAAGAATAAGAAAAAATGGATGCAGTTAGTTTTCCAGAATAATGTGTTTTCGAGTTAGGGTCTGTCTCAGTCTGTTACCCAGGCTGGAGTGCAGGGGCATGACTATGTCTTACCACAGCCTCAACCGGCTGGGCTCAGGCAGTCCTTCTGCCTCAGCCTCCTGAGTAGCTGGGAGTACAGGAGTGCGCCACCACACCCAGTTACTTTTTTTAAAAAATTTTTTGTAGAGATAAGGTCTTGCTATATTGCCCAGGCTGGTCTCGAACTCCTGGGCTCAAGTGATCCTCCTGCCTCAGTCTCCCAAAGTGCTGGGACTACAGGCGCATGCCATCACGCCTGGGTAATTTAAAAAGTTTTTTATAGAGATGAGGTCTCACTGTGTAGCCCAGGCTGATAAGGATGTTTTTGAGTGTGCCTTATATCAGTGGTTCTCAAAGTGTGGGCTATGGTCCAGCAGCCTGGCAACTCATCAGAAATACAAACTCTTGGGCCTTACCTCTCAATCAGAATCGCAGGAAGTGGGGCCCAGAGATTGGGCTTTCAACAAACCCTGCCAGTGGAGGCAGGTCACTCAGGCTCTGCCCTGCCTCACCTTTCCCTTGGCTCTTTTTGGCTCCCACCAGCCCCGGAGCATAGCTTCCGCTTTGTGGCTGATGGTACGGTTGAGGCCGTGGGTGGTAGGTAGGGGACTGCCCTTGGATCCTGGAGACCGAGGCTGACTGCTTTGTCACTTCCTGACTGTGTGACTCTGGGTGAGCCAGTTGACCTCTCTGTTCCCTCCTCCATGAAGTAGAGTGGTTTTCTACCTCACAGAGTTGTTGGGTACATTAAACAAAGTACTAAGTAGATGCAAAAGTGACTTACAGTGTCTGGCACTTGGGAAGGTGTCTGATAAATGTCTGTCAATCTGAGCTGGACATCTGGAAAGCCCACCTCTGGCCCCTGAGGGACCCAGAGGGACATGGAGGCTTGGCTGTGAGAGTTGCAGTGTTAGTCCTCTTAATCTCGACACGGAGAGGCGAGAGGAAGCATCAGGCAGAAGGAGGAATAGAGGCCTGACTGGATTGGGGCTTGGCGAACCTTGACCCTGAGCAGAGTCTGGTCCACGCCTGTCTTTGTACAGCCCTTGAGCTAAGAATGGCTTTCACATTTTTAAGTGGTTGAAAAAAAAATCAAAAGAAGAATGATATTGTCTGCCACGTGAAAATGACATGAAATTCGAATTTTAGTGTCCATAAATAAAGGTTTATTGGAACTCGGCCGTGCTCGTTCGTGTACATGTCATCTGCGGTTGCTTTTGTGCTAGGGTGACGGAGTTGAATAGTTGCGACTGAGACCGTATGGCCCATAAAACCTAAAATATTTACTATCTGGCCCTTTATAGAAAAAATTTGCCCGTCCTGGGCCTAGGTGGGGGACAGAGAGTAGAGACAAGAGATAATGCAGAAGATAAAGAAAGAAAGCATGTCCAGTGCTTTACCAGGCTCTGTGCTCAGTAGACAGTCTTGCCTGCACTGCATCATTTAAGTCTTATAACAACACTTAGGAAGCAGGCCTATCATTATCCCCAGTTTTCAGACAAGAAAACTGAGGCTTATAACTTGCCCAGCATCACAGACTCCACGTAGGTGGTGGAGTCAGGATTTGAGTCGAGGCCCAGCTGCCCTCCCAGCCGACCTTGTAACCACTGTGCTCCACGACCTCGTGGTGGGACGTGGGTCAAATGAGGAGAGGTTTGGGGGGGTCTCTGAAGTACATTGGGCAATGACCGGGAAGGCTGACAGGGCACTAGGGTGCTTTGGAATGTGATGGACTCTCAGGAAGGGTGATTCGATTTTGAAATGTTTATGCGGTTCATTTAATGGAAAGAAGAAAAGCAGACAGGGAGGAAAGAAAAGTCCTTATCACAGCAGATAGCTCTGGGCTTGAGTCATGCTCTACCCCTAACCCTGGAAAAAGCGTCTATCCGCTTCTCTGTCTCCCGGGCCTGTTAGTTAGCCCAGCCTGCTAATGAGGTGCGGTCCCTGGTCCCACAGCAGGCTCGAAGAAGGGGAAGGAGAGTTAGCGAGTGGAGACCGGACAGCAGAGTTCTGTTGCCTTTTTGTCTGTAAAATAAGAATGTCAAGTAACAATTGTTTCTTCATTCCTGTGAATGTGAGCCTTGTGTTTTCAAAGGTCAGCGCCTGTGAGCACATCATGGTTTAGAGTGGGTTCCTATGGTAATCAGGCCATCGTGACTGAGGGCATTCTGTGTCAGACAACGGGGTGCTGGATTTTCATCCTTCTTTGCAGTTCATGCTTGTTTCCTGCAAATGTAACCATTTCTGTTTTTCTTCTTGTTTTCGTCCTTCCTACACCACGCGTAGGTCTGGAGCCAGAGACTTCCTCCACAGGTACGGTTTCTCTTGCATTCTTACCGGCCCCGCCTTCCACCAGGGACCCCCAGATAGAGGGGAACCAGGGTGTGTTCCCTGTGAGTGAGAGGGTATTTTTCCCCCTGTTTCTCAGATGAGTGGAGACTTTCTTCCAGTGCTGATGCCAATGGGAATGCCCAGCCCTCTTCGCTCGCTGCCAAGGGCTACCGAAGTGTACATCCCAACCTTCCTTCCGACAAGCCCCAGGTAGGCGGGTGCCCGCGGGCAAGGTGGGGACTGGTGAGGGGTACCTGTTTTTGAGTCCTTGAGCTTAGACTTGTGACTTTCTGCTAGTCCGGCTGGCTTATGGAATAGGGTTCAAGCTTTTGGGCAACTCTGGTCAAAGCTCTACAAGAACCAGAATTAGGGGAAGAGTTGAGGTCAAGGGCAGGGGAGCGAGCAGAGGCATGGGATCAGGTCGGGTTGATGTTTTCCAGGTTTGAGATGGAAATGTTCTGAAAGAGGGAATCCATTTAGCCTTGAACAAGTAGGGGAAAAGGCCTGATCTGTTTTTTTAAAAACAAAACAAAACAGAAAACTTTATAATATTTGCGAGAAGAGTGCATCGTGTGTTGATCCCAGTGATTTTCTGGAGTTGGGTCTGTAAGAACTCCAGCAATTGTATCCACATGGATTAAGAACAGGTAGCTGCAGCCAACTCCAGCAGCCCAGAAAGAGGCAGATGGAAGTAAAAAATGGCAGCACCGGGTGGCTTAAACAGCCCAGCTCCACCCGGTCCAAGAAAATCCCGACGCTGGAAAAGTTGTAGTAAAACTAATTTTGCTTAAGTCTTTCTCCCTAGGTGGTTTTCCTGATCTTTCTTCCTTCCCCTCCCTGTTGCTACTTTGCTGTTTGATGAAAGGAATAGACCCCGTTTTAATTCAGGTGATCTGAGAAGAATGTTTTTACATGGAGGAACCACATCTTTTAGCAGTCTTTTCTTGTAGAGGAAGCTGTGCTGTTCACAAACGCTTGCAGAAATGCCTTCCTCGTGTGGTCTGCTACCTTGTGCCTTCCTTCCATGAGTCCAGAAACTCCACAGGTCCTTCCTTGTTCCCACCCCTCTTCTCCAGGGATCCTCTGGCTCCTGCTTCTGAGAACATGACATTGCACTGGCTGCTGAAATGAAACTGAACCAGAGATGTCTTCCTCCCTCTCTGTAGACTCCTGTCTCCTGGCTGGGAGTTGCTTGCTTAACTGTCTCCCTCATGTGCCCAGCAGCACCATGAAAGCTTTCTGCCACCCATCATGACTGCCCTCCCTGAGTTCAGTCCATGCATCCAGGGCCACTGGTTAGAACCAGGAGCTGTGACTGTGCCTGGCGTCCTGCAGGCCTCATTAGACACAGGGATTGGGGAGGTAAATGACATGCCATCGTTTCCCCCTAATGTCTCTCCCAGTGTGTGTAAACTGGCTGCCTGTGGGTGGCACCCTTCCTTCTCAGCCATGTCAGGATGGATACGGTGAGCTCTGTGTAGATAAGGAACAGTGCTGGTTAATTCAAAGCAGATGTGGACGCACATCTTCTTCCACGATCAGTGCCTTACACCAAAGGGTAACTCAGTTATTCCTTTTGGCTTCTCAAGCAGCTCTTTTAAAAAGATAATTTTAAGAGCATGCGAAATACATAAAAGTTCCCATAGATACATTTATTTAACACAGCTTTATTCAGCATCTCTGTTGTGTTCAGATCACTTAAACATTGCCCTCGTGGGGCCTATGAGTGTGAGCCTCGTAACAAGGTGAGCATCCTGCAACATCTTTTACAAAGAGTGTGTTTTCTTATCTGTCACTACTATCCAAGAATTTTCTTTTTGCTGCAGCTTCTTAAAGGGATCTTGACAAAGTGCTGACATAGAGGCATTATTGTGCATATTCAGTGTAAAATTGGTCATTTGAATTTCAAAAAACTTCAGGTGTCACGTGTTGCCTCTTATGTGTTTTCTGAATGGAAGCATGACTTCTTGTCTGCATAGCCCCTGACAGAGCTATAAGTTGCAGCGGCTTAGACAAAACCGAGGTGGTCTGGTGACCACCTTACTTGGTTTCTGCTGTAGAAGGCTCTCAGACACCTGCAGGCCTGACGTCGCCTTACAAGGACTGAGTTGGGGTCTAGGAGACCCAGGGGCCAGGTGGAAATCCTGTGTCCTGCTGGCCTGGATCTGCTGCCCTGCCTTCTCCACCCCCAGTCACAGGAAACCAGAGCTTTCTTCTCTCTGACGTCATCGTTATCTTGATGGTCCCCAGTGGAGGTGGGAATTGGTAGTTTCTAGAACTGTATAAACCAGAAACCTACCAGATTTTTTGAGAAGCCTCATTTTTTCACTGACTTATTTTCTAAAAAGGATAAATGATATTTCATTAGTAGCCAGCTGGGCAGAGTACAGACCCCCTGTGTGGTTCCTACAGTGTTTGTGATAAAACAAAAAGTAGTCCCTTTTAGTTTGTAAAGGCCCCTCACCCACTTGTTCTTTGCGACTAATAGGAGCTCCAGGACCAGAAGAGCTTTGGCTCTGGGTGTACAGTGGATGTTCTCGGGAAGTGTCTTCCCCACAGGGTCAGAGCCCTGGGAGGGCTCATGCCTGAGCCGTGGCACCATATATGGCTGTGACCGAATTGAGTTAAAAACTCATTGAAACTGATTTCTATCTTTGGAAAAGAAGAAATCACATGTGGGACATTTGAGCTCAAAGCAAAAGTAAATCTGCCCCCAAATCAAACGGCCTTTTGCTTACCTCCCTATGGCCATTATCAGCTTACCCAGCAGTCTACTTTGGTGCATGCTGGTCCAAGTGTTTTGTTTCTAGAGGGCATCGTTTAGTCTGTAAACATGCCCCGACCTCCAGTCTGAATTCATCGAAACCAAGTGAGTCCATCTGAAGGCTTTTGCTGTTGCTGATGACTGGAGAGCAGCAGTTCGTTTTGGCGTTTTGGCTGGTGCTTACAGCCCCATTTCACTGACACCATCATGGGTACCCTGTGGAAGGGACAGGCATCAAGTTAACCGAGGATGCTCATACAGCTGTTTCTCCATTCATCTTATTCCTTGAAAACTGAGTTTAAGGGATGAGTTACTTACTGTTTCAGGGTTGATATTCTAATCTGGACTCATACACACTTTTGTTTTTCACATATCCATCCTTCCTTACCCATGCCACCTGTACTCCACAAATATAAAAATAAAATAAATAACAAAGCCAGGTGCAGTGGCTCATGCCTGTAATCCCAGCACTTTGGGGGGCTGAGGCGAGAGGATTACCTGAGACCAGGGGTTTGAGACCAGCCTGGGCAACCTGGCAAGACCTTGTCTTTACAATTAAAAAAAAAATTAACCAGGCCTGGTGTCACATGCCTGTGACTACTTGGAAGGCTGAGGTGAAAGGATCGTTTGAGCCCAGCAGGTCAAGGCTGCAGTGGCTGTGATCATGCCCCTGCACTCCAGCCTGGGCAACAGAGTGAGACTCTGACTCAAAAGGAATAAAAATAAAATAAAATACATCCCCTAAATAGGCCCAGAGCCTTGCACCTTACCCGTTTTTGGTCATAACCCATTTACTAGCTTTTTTTTAATTTTTTTTATTTTTTTGAGTTGGAGTCTCACTGTCGCCCAGACGGGAGTGCAGTGGCCGCTCCCGGCCACCGCAGCCTCCACCTGCTGGGCTCCGGCGATCCTTCCGCCTCAGCCTTCCGAGTAGCTGGAACTACAGGCGCACGCTACCACGCCCGGCTAATTTTTTGATTTATTGTAGAGATGAGGTCTCGCTGCCCAGGCGAGTCTCAAACCCGCGGGTTCAGGCAATCCACTCACCTCAGCCTCCTAAAGGCGCGGGACGACAGGCTGAGCCACCGAGCCCGGCTTACTAGCTATTGACCGAATTCTAATATACCTCATGTGTGCAATTTGGAGGAGGGTCTGGCTTTCCTCTGGTATTGGGACATCTTGAAAATAGGGACCAGTACAAAACATCTAGGAAAATGAACTTCCCTCATTTCCCAGTCTGATTCCGAGTTGAGCCACGGTGGGCCAAGGACTCTCATCGAAGTGAGGATCAGTCTGGAGAGCCACTCCATTTCCTGACCCTCTGCCCCACTGAGACCCAAGGAGGAGCAGGGTTGACGGGAGAGGGAATGAGACATGAACCTCTGAACCTGTGACCAGAGCTTCAGGCTGAGGCCATGAGTCTGATGATTCGTCTCTAGGACTGACTCGCGAGTAGTGGTGGACAGGATGGGAGGGGGATGAGGCTGGATTTTGATAAACCAGGCACAGTCCAATCCAGTCCTCCGATCAAATGCTTCATTGCCTGCTCCCTGTTTCTGTTTGCATCAAAAAAAGGAGACTGTGTGTTTTTAATCGCACGCTGTCTTCCTCCTAATAATTAGTTCCCTCAAATTGTTTCCTCTGAGAAAAGAGCGCATGTGTATTCAGAAATCCTTCTCATTCTCTTCTTGGTGAGCTTTGATTTGTTATGCTTGTGGAACTGAGTGCTAAATCTCAGTGACTCAATTAAGACATCTGTCTCCTGTGAACACAAATAAAGATGGTTCTTCCAAGCCTTCTTTTCCCAAGGGAAAGAATGAAAGGCGCTCAAAAGAGTTCCAGTGAGCTTAGACTTTTAAAGCCCAAGGCTTAAAGAGAAGAGTCTTGAGAAAAAGAGATTTGAGAGGGAATTGGGGGCTTTGGGGCTCCCCCCACTGGCATTTAGTTACCATGGCACCCTTCTCGAGTCAGGAGGGATAATAAAGATGCCGTCACCCCAGGACTGGTGTCTAAACGAACTTGGCATGTAGCCTCCTATGGGCTGGGCTTAGCCTCCCTGGGAGGCAAAGTGGAGTCAGACCTGACTCTTCAGGTGAGTGTGATTCAGTCTCTGACTTTACCCAGAAGAGAAATGTGGGCACCACGAGGCGTCTAACCTGAGGGTTTGCTTCAAGTCATATCACGAATTGCTCTTTCATTAGCGGGATGTTGGGTGTGGTGGTGCACGCCTGTAGTCCCAGCCTGGGGGACTGAGGTGGCGGAAGGATGGCTTGAGGCCAGGAGTTCGAGGCTACAGTGAGCTATGATGGCGCCACTGCGCTCCAGCTTGGGCAACAGAGCAAGTCTGTGTCTCTTAAAAAAAAAAAGTTGTATTTTCTTCGGATCATGTTATGTTGCTGTTTCTAATGGTGGTCCTTCTCCCCATTTCCCCTCCTCTTTCTTTTTTCCCTGTTTGATATCATGTCTTGAAAATACGGCTGCAGGTTCTCTCTCCCTCACACCCCCTTCTCCCCAAAAAGGACCGCTTTGCATGGCACCCCTCCACCATCCACAGTAGCTACAAGGACTCTCTCTACCGGAGCTCACCAAAGCCTTACGTCCCTCCCAGCACCCCCAGCCTGCAGAACCCCACACGACCCCAGCCCATCTCTGTCCCCCCGGCGGCTGGATCGGCTCCCAAAGGTGCGGTGTGCCCTGGTCCTTGGCTTCCAGAACACTCCCGGTTCCCCAGTGCTTCATACCAACCCCGGCACCACTCTGCAGCCACCAGGGCGGTTTATAGTGAGAATGTGAGCTCTAACCCGTGTCATGCGGCAGTTGGGAATAAAAAGGTCAGCAGCTTATATGTACCTTGTTTATCCAATAACATTTGCCCGGCGGTCTCCCGTGTGGCACGTGACCAGGCCAAAGGCACTCCCTCGGAGGCTGTGGACACCCGAGCACCGGCTCCCGGTCTTGTCCCCCGCACCACCGGCACAGGAAAGCCACCCCCCACTCCTCCTCCCGACCCTCCCAAGCTGTTCTGTGACATCCGCCAAGATGCCGTGAACCGTGGCAAGAGTCCTTCCTTGGGGACTCGGGCTTCGCTCCCAGATGCAGTGAGACCACTCGTGCTAGGCCCCCAGGTTACCTCTGATCCCGAAAACCAGAAGAGCAAAGAACCTTACCTTTTGCAGCTGAGTTATCCAGCCAAGGCAAGGAACTAGGAATGTTTGTGTGTCTTCTGCACCATCTCTTTAAACTGACGCGTGCTGCCCAGTGGTTCACTGGGCCGCCCTGCCCTCCCTTTCCTCCCTAATATTGCTGTGGCTTTATTCCCCAGTCCCTCTGTCTAAATACCTCAGCACAGTCCTCTCTTTGTCTCTCTCCCTCTTTCTCCTTTCTGTAAATGTGTAAGTATGCCGGAGCATGGAATCCACAGGCTAGTAATAATATGGTGAGATCTGGGGTGTTTATGTTTTGTAACAAGGCGCCAAAGAACTCGTATTCATTCCCAAGCTTTCTGGCTGTGCGGTGATTTTGTGCGGTTCGACACAGCCTGCCTGCCTGTCCTGTTGTTCTCTGTTTCTCTCTCTCAAAGTGTTAAAAGGATTCAAAAATAGATGGACGGAAAGTGAAGTTGGCCAGCGCTCCCTGTGTGTCATGGAGTAGCCGGGGGCCAGCTGGCTAGCACCGCCGGTCTCATGTACCCCGAGGAAAGGGCACCGATTGCATATTTCTCAGAGTGCATCACTGCATGTTCACCCTCAAGTGTTTAGATATGGAGTTCCTTCCCCCTGCCATGCCCCTTTGCATAACGACCCCCTTATTTCCTACAGGACGCCACTTCCTCCAGCCCAGCCCAGCCTGAGGTCATAGTTGTCCCTCTCTACCTGGTTAGTACTGACAGAGGGCACGAAGGCACTGCCAGACCTCCAGCATCTCTGGGGCCGCCGGGCCGCGCCCCCACAGTCCCGGCGACCGCCTCTGCCGCCTCACCTCTGACCTTCCCGACTCTAGATGATTTCATTCCCCCTCATCTGCAGAGGCGGCCTCACCACAGCCAGCCAGCCAGTGCCCCTGGCTCCCTCCCCCCCGTTAGCCAGACACCACCATCCTTCTCACCACCTCCTCCGCTGGTCCCCCCCGTCCCGGAGGACCTCCGCAGAGCCTTGGAGCCTGACCTCACGGGAGCCGTTCCAAGTACCGTAAGCTTGCCGGACTTCCCTCCCCACAGCTTTCCTGAATGTCTGCTCCCAGCAGTCAGAGTCCCTTCTCACTGAAGCACTAAGTTCTGGGGAGATCGCTGGCTGCCCCTGTGCTTGTGTGATGACTGGAACCGCGTTGGCTGTCACTCGAGTGCATGCCTCCCGTGCGTGTCCCTGGGTCTCGCGGCTGTCCGCGGTCTCCGATGTGCCTCCTCTTCTCTGTCCTTTTGGGAATGCACGTCTTCCTGAAAGAACTCTGCTGTCCCTCCGAGAAAACAACATCTGTGGCCTTGACTTTGGCCAGGCCTGGCTGGAGAATTATGGGGGTAGGCAGCGGCAGGCGTGGGGCCACATCCCAGAGCAGGGAGCGTCTAGGAGAGGGGAAGAGTCACTCTTGTTGACTTAGTAAGTAAACAGACTCCTTTAATACAGAAACGGCAGAGACCAGGATTAAAAAAACTGTGAGGGAGTGGGGTTTAATTGGGCAAATGGGTCTGAAAGCCTTGTACAGATAGGAGGACCTTTTTCCCAAAAGGCAGACAATTGCCAGGACCCCTGAGGAGGAGGTCCCAGGAGTTTTTGTGGCGAAGCAGTGCACGAGTGGTCCTGGGAAGTTAAGGGGCCTTGAGACCCCAGGTCCCGTGACAGGAGCTGGGGGGTGAGGCCCCATCACAGCTGGGAAGGGCCAACTGCTTCAGAGAAAAAGCTGAAGTACTTGGGACTACTTTCTCCTCAGGTGCCCTGAGAACTAAGAGAATCTGGTAACTTCAGCGTGAGTTGTAATATGGAGACCAACAGATCTACTTACAGGCCTGGGGTTCAGTGGGATTGAGCAGTGGACGTTCTTGTTATGGTATTGGACATAGAGAAAGCACCCAGTGAATGTAGCTACATTTCTTAGGATTCGTCCAGCAAATGGGGGGCCAGAGCCTCTCAGAATCAAGTAACTGGTTAATTAACCACGAGTCGTTGAGTTTCCACCGTGTTCTAGGCATGCTGCTAGGTATTAGGGTACAGCTCTGAACAAGTCAGGGCCCCTGTCCTCAAAGAGGTTTTTTTGGGTAGTGTGTCAGTTCTCAAGCTTGATGTACATGGGATCATCCGCGGGTCAGGGAGGCTTGTCTGAGTGGTCTCCTCCAGTTACACTCCTGGAATTTCTGATTGAGAAGGTCTGGAGAAGAGCCTGGGACTCTCACTTGGTTGCAGGCACCCCTGGGGTTTCTGGTGCTGGGGTCTACACGCCACATTCAATTTTGCAATGTAGCAGGCTAGTGAGTCATGCGATTGGCTGATGGAACTAAACACTGACATCCCTTTGTGTAAAGAGGTATGCTGACAAAACTGGCCCAAATGATTTGTTAAGCTGAAGCCAGTCATGCAGAAAGCAGGAAGGAAATTTTTTATTTGGCTTATTAGAGAAATTATAATGAGGCATCAGGCACACCAGAGCTGGGAACTGTTACATCCTGGGCTGGGACCTCTTAAATCCCTAGTGCAGCAAAATACAGTTGGGTCAGGAGCAGATCCAACGTGGCCCATGGGCTCGGATGGCCTCCTAGCATTGAGCTTTGCAGATCAGTCTCGCTGGAGAAAAACGCTAGCTTGTTCCCTCGCTGAGGGGTCCTGCCACCCCTGAGACTCAGCCGAACTTAGAATTGAGAAGCTAGTCTTATTTTGGGAGACTCACTTAAAGGGAGTCTCGTGTTTAGTATACCATTGCGAGTGGTTTTGCTGAGGACCCTGTAACGTGTCATTCGTGTAGATCTAGGTATTCATATGGAGTTTGTTTTAGGTATGCCGGGATGGATTAGTTGGGACAGTGTCCTCAGTTTCTCAAACCCGACTCACCAATCTGGAGTTAGCCAAAAGGATGTCAGTTGGCCCAAGGACTCCTGGTTTGGTCCCGGGGAACAGAGTAAGAGGTGAGAAAGGAAATTGCTTGGATTCCTCCTCTGAAAGAGAATTGTTTCAGGGCAAGAGCCCCTGTGGATGGTACCTGAGCCGTGAGGTGATTCCTGCTCCATCTCGAGCTGTCTGAGTGTCAAGGGGAAGAATAAAAGCCATGTTAATTGATCCGAGCTCTTTTAGTCACGAGCTGTGTTTGTGATGTTCCAGAAATAAGACACAGAGTAGAATTTGTAAAATGCTTAATGCTCATACGACATCCACCCAAATATCACATTAGGCATTTATGCTTTCAAGAACTGTATGCCTGATATTTTGTATTTCTGGGGTGCGTTCTGGCAGAATTTTTAATGGCATGTCATTTATCTTCATTGTATCACTTTGGAGACAAACTAGGGAAAGTGTAATTATCTTCCACTTTATAAACGGAGGAATCGAGGTGAGGCACTTTTGTATAAGATCATTCTGTGCTTCTCGAGTATTAGTCACTAAGTTGAGCGGCCAGCACTAACAACAGCTATTGAGAACACCTCAAGAAGAGACAGACCTACCTACTCGGTGTTTAGGAAGTACCTACTGTGTGTTGGCAGCTGTCCTGGGTGCTGATACCCTCACCTTCTGTTTGAAGATGTTTGCTCAGGCACGCCTTTGCTGGTAGATGCCTCCTGCCATTCATGGGTCATGAGAAACTACTGTCTACAGGGCACTGTGTCAGGTGCAGATGGGAGGTGGCCCTTGTGCTTTAAGCGCTTACGCTGTCGTTGACCTCTGATTATTGCTTCAAGAGTTACTATCAAAATCTTGCTCTCTGCTGGATGTGGTGGTTCACACCTGGCATCCCAGCACTTTGGGAGGCTAGGGAAGGAGGACTGCTTGAACCTAGATGTTCGAGACCAAACATAGTGAGACCTCATCTCTACAAAATAAAATTTAAAAATTAGGCGGTTGTGGTGGTGCACACCTGTAGTCCCAGGTACTCAGGAGGCTGAAGGGGGAGGATCGCTTGAGTCCGGGAGGTTGAGACTGCAGTGAGCCATGATTGTGCCACTGCACTGCAGCCTGGGCAACAGAGAGAGACCCCACTAAAAAAAAAAAAAAATCTTGCTCTTAAAGCCCTTTAAGGAGAACATTCTGCCCTTGGGGTGTGTAAATTCCAAAACAGAAACTTTGCAAAATGATGAAGGAAACTGTTGAAATATCCTTCCTATATTTCAGGGTTCTATTTTTATTTGTTTACAAATACCGGCATATATTCTCCCCATTAGGCAGATTACGTTAGTATTAATAACTTTATTGGTGTTTCTGGCAGAGTCCTCCAGTTTTAAAAGTCTAGATTCTCATAAGCCTTTTTTACTTCAGAGATCTTTGTCACTTTGATATTAGAGTGAAAAATGTCACAGTGGCATAGGATAGGATTCAAATCTCACAAGCAAGCATCAGTAAAATTGCTCAGTAAGAGTAGTTTTCCGAGAGAACAGCTACTTAGCTTCTTGCTGTCTTCACGTCCTCGTCTTCTTGTCTTACATTTCTCTACACAGTGTACTAAACTTCCCTGGTTTTTCCCTATTAAACCAGCTCTCATTCTTGGATCGCATTTGGAATTGCATGGGTTTTGCATGCCATTCTCCTTTGATTTGAATTTGCTCTTTCAGTAACCGGATTGACCCACCACTGTTACCAGGTGAAAGTAATGAATGACGTTGCTGAGACTTTCAGTAACATTCACTATCCCTGTCTCTCCTCTTACTAACAACAACAAAGCATTCCGGATCAAACTGCTAACTGGAATTAATGATCCAATGTCTCACTGATTGCATTTTCTTTTTATAATTAAGTTCTTTGTAATGCTTTCCATGTCTTCTTTTTAAGAAGCGGGGACTCTGGATTCCCTATGTTTATATAGTTAGTTACATTGTTTGTTTTCCTTTCAGGGTTCCAGCCCTCTGCTAAATGAAGATTCTTCTTCCCGTGCTGAAACTGACTCCCAAGCCTTTACACCAGCTAGCAAGCCATCATCCGCCTACCCGTCCACAACGATTGTCAATCCCACTATTGTGCTCTTACAACACAATCGAGGTAAGGCAGCCCTCTCCCAACCTACTGGACCCAACGTAGCTATTCTGTGATATTGGGGCAAGAATTCTGTCATTCCACAGACATTTTCACAAATCCCATTGTTTCCTGGGAATGTGCCCCAGTTTACTCACTCCCGTGACCCATAAAATAGATTCCAGCAGACAGAGACGCCTGACTTGGGGTGACATCAGGTGTCTGAGTGAGTAAACTGGGCTAGTGTGTGTTCTGTAGGTGTTCGTGGTTGTCTTACTCAGATAGTAACACACACAGAAGAAGAAGGGAAAAAATGTGTGTCTCTTAATTCCTTATGAGGATTCTAATTAGCGACGTAGCTTAAAAAATCTAGGTACCGTAAGAACTCCTTTAAGATGTGTCACAAATTCAGCACTTTGGGAGGCTGAGGCAAATGGATTGACCTCATCTCTACAATAAATCAAATATTAGTCGGGCGTGGTAATGCATGACTGTAGTTCCAGCTACTTGGGAGACTTAGGTGGAAGGATCACCGGAGCCCAACAGGTCAACGCTGGGGTGGCTGTGAGCATGCCACTGCACTCCAGCCTGGGTGACAGAGTGAGACTCCAACTCAAAAAAAGAAAAAGAAATGATTTAGTTCCTTGGTATACTGGTATATGGAATTTTCTAGGAAGCAGAATTTTGAGTACCGAATTTTAAGAAGAAAACATTCTGTCCAGAAACTTTTCTAGAATGTAAAACGTGTCTTTGTTCCTCCTTCATGGTGGCTCACTGGCCTTCATTCGTGCCGTGGCTGCATCAGGCTGTCATTCAGTGGCTTCCCCTGGGGACATGAGGTTCATGTGACTCTCTGTCACTACACCAGGCAGCTCCGCTGAGAGTTTTCATGTTGTTTTCTATAGTTTCTCTGACTGCTTCTGGTTGGTTCTTCTGCTTCTGTGAAGGAGGAACCTTGGGGTTAGGTGAAACAGAAGTGCTTTGAGATAGTAATTGTGTATGTTGACCCTTCTGCTTTGAAACTCCAGGAGACAATTCTGTGGGTTGTTTTTTTTTTCTTTGTGTGTGTGTGTGTGTGTGTGTGTGTGTGTGTGTGTGTGTTAGAATCTGTCACTCTGTCACCCAGGCTGGAGTGCAGTGGCATGCTCATGGCCACTGTAGCCTCCGCCTGTTGGGCTCCGGCGATCCTTCCGCCTCAGCCTTCCAAGCAGCTGAAACTACAGGCACGCGCCACCATGCCTGACTACTTTTTCTTGATTTATTGTAGAGACGAGGTCTCCCCAAGTTGCCCAGGCTTGTCTCGAACCCGTGGGCTCAGGCAATCCTCTCACCTTGGTCTTCTAAAATGCTGGGATTGTAGGTGTGAGCCACCGTGCCTGGCACCAGAAAACAATTCTAAATCCCAAGTGTTCTTTTTGGAATTCCATAGAGGGATAAACTTTCCCTTTACAAAAGTCCTTTGCAGCTTGAAATGTAAAGTTTTCAGGCTGTTTTCTAGTGTGGCAAAAAGAGTAGGAACCTCACTGTCACCTAGGCTGGAGTGTAGTGGCAGGTGATCCTCCCACCTCAGCCTGCCAAGTAGCTGGAACTACAGGTATGTGGCACTACACCTAGCCAATTTTTCTTAAAATTGTAAACACGAGGTCTCTCCAAGTTGCCCAGACTGGTTTCAAACCCTGGGCTCAGGCAATCCTCTTGCCTCAGCCTCCCAAAGTGCTGGGATTACAGGCATGAGCCACCACACCTGGCTCGGAAAGGACTTTTTAATCTCAATTTCAAAGAACAGTGGAGGTCATAATTATTTTGATCAGAGCTCCAAATTAGATAGCAGATACTTGTTTTCCTGACACCTTGTTCTTGGACTTCATAGTTTTCTCCTCTCTCCTTTGCATTAACTTGATTCTATTTTTAGTTGTTTTCCATACTAAATAACATTTTCTGTTTCCTGCTTCTAACTTGAAAAGTAGATGAATAAAACGTTTTCTGTCACTTCAGATCTCCCCACTAGCATCTTAAAGTTGTCTCAGTTGCTTTGGTTTCTTTCACTCTGTGTGACTCCTGTATTAATTCTCACCCGTGAGTCTGTGTCCCTCAGTAGATAATAAGGGTCCCAACCCCCACCCTGGTCTCTGCAGGAGTCCTCACTCCCTGAGCTGTGCCATGCCCCTTACTGCCAGTGGCAGCCCTTGCCCAGAAAGTGTCCTGCAATGCAGGACAAAGTGAAACTTTGGTTCTCTGAACTTTCTTGTGACTCATTTAAAAAAAAAAAATCAAACAGAAGCAAGTTAGTTCCCAGAAGAAAAGGCAGCTTCTTTAAAAATGGGATTTATTCCCAAGACAACTTGGGTTTTGGGAAATGCCAAGTGTAATGTCAGCTGCTCCTGCCAAGTCCCTCTGATGACATCTAGTGAGACATCTTTGGGTGTGGAAATGCCTGTAGTTCCTTTTTGCATCTTCCTTGAACAAATGAATTCCTTACTAAGTGGGCAGGGCAGGAAGAGTAGAGAAGAATAGAAGAGACTTACTGGCCCAGCCCTGTGTTAATCCTCGTAAACGGGGTTTAGGTCAATGGTTTTTGGCATTGCTTTAGAATTTACCCAACCTGGCAGCTCTGCTTTGCTTCATAAACAGTATCCATAAAAGCAATGTCTTAACTATTGCAATGTCTCTTGAGGGAATGGCAACTTTATTCCACTTCTGGAATTCCAATTTAGTCATTCTAAAAACGTTCCCCCCTTTTTTTTCTGCCTGGACTGTCCCAGGGCATAGTGTGACGATATTCCTGTCTCTCCAAGCCAGCCTCCCCCCGCTGGAATCAGGGGCACCAGGCATCTGGCCTGGCACTGGGGGCTGTGAACCACACAGCACCTTCCTCTTCTTTCCTCAGTTTTCATGCCACCTACCTTTGAGGGCAGAACACTTACCATCAGCCTGGAGAGGAGAATTTGAATCAGAATTTGAATCAGAAAACTCGAGGAACTAGAAGCCTCAGGCTTCCCAGTCCCTGTGCTTAGGCTTCTGGGAGTCTTCTCAACCTACAGGTTCAGATCAGTCTAGGCTAGGGGGAGACGAGATTCTGCATTTTTTTTTTTGGCAAACTTGCCGGGTACGCCAGTGCTGCAGGCCCATGGACCATGCTGAGAACCAGAGCTCGGTGGTTCCAGACTTGTGTTATTGACACAAGAAACAGTCTAGGGCTCACCCTAGGGTTTCTCATTTCTAACTTTTTTTAGAGTAAACAGATTTATTGAGTATGCTACATGGGAGACAGCGGGCTGGACAGCGGTAAGGGAGCTGTCCACACCTCATTTCTAACTTTTAAGCACAACACTGCTAAGAGATATCTATAGCAACAGACACTGGGGACTCTTAAAGGGAGGGAAGAGGGCAAGGGTTGAAAAATTGCCTGGTGGGTACCACTATCTGGGTGACGGGCTCAGTAGAAACACAAAGCTCACTAATGTGCACCAGGCCTAGGTCTCATATCTGCACATGGACCCCTTGAATCTAAAATTCCTTTTTTTGGATTGGAAAATCTAATTTATTTAGAAAGTAAATCAGAGAGAGAATGAAAGAGAAAGAGAGAGAGAGAGAGAGAGAGAGAGGAGAGAGAGGGAGAGAGAGAGAGGAGATTCACCTCCCCAAGATAGGGGAGGGAGCCAAAGCTTGGGAAAACATGGTAGCCATCGAATCTAATTTTTAAAAAATTAAAAGATAAAATAGGATTCGAGACCCACCTGGGCAACTTGGCAAGACCTCATCTCTACAATAAATCAAAAAATCAGCCGGGCGTGGTAGCGCGCGCCTGTAGTTCCGGCTACTCGGAAGGCTGAGGCGGAAGGATCGCTGGAGCCCAGCAGGTCAAGGCTGCAGTGGCCGGGAGCGGCCACTGCACTCCAGTCTGGGTGACCGAGTGAGACTCCAACTCAAAAAAAAAAAATTAAAAAATGATAAAATAACACCACTAAGAAACAGCTACTGTTATCTGTGCCGTATGTCTGTCATCCTGTGACAAGAAAGGCCATCTCATAACTCAGAAGTGGGGGCACCATAGCCTTCTAGATGAAATACATTCACTTCTGCCACCTGGGAGCAGCTTGCAGAGAAGAGTGTAGGAACTGTAGGTCCCTTTAGGTATCCTAGGACTCTTGAATGTAGCAGACGAGGAAACTGAGACCAAGAGGTCACATGGTTGGCCATCGTCTTCTGTAAGTTGTTGGCAGAACTGAGCCCATAGCTCTGCTGGGCTTCTTCTTGTCCTGCTTTCCCTCACCTCGGGGCTGGACAGGCGCCACTCCCCTGGCCGTGAGCCCCCATGATGCTCTCTGCTTACTTCTTGCCCACACTGGTTCGAGGTGGGGATGGAGCCAAGGAGGGTGATGACAGCACCCATGGGCTGGCAGATGTTCTATTTTTATCTATGTGACTGCTTTATATTTAGCAGCTGTGGAAGGTAAAGGTCATTTTTGTGCTTATCTCATAGCACAGACACAGAGGATGTGCCACAAAGGAGCTGGTCGCCTTCCCTCCACACGTGTACCCAGGATGGGGACGGACCGATAGACCTTCAGTGTTGGGACCAGCGTGGGCCCAGTGATTAGTTGAAGTGAACCCCGAGCTGGGAGTCAGAGAATCCTCATTCTGGATTCAGCTGATACTTAATGTCCTCTTGGGTCATTTGTGTCCCTTATCCAAAGTCTCTTGGTCACACTGATTTTTTTTTTAGGATTTCTCTTGTACTCTTGACCAGCCAGATTGAGGGTTGATTCAGAGATTACACCTGTTATATGTAAAAGCTCTTAAAACAGTGTCAGGCGTTTAGCAAGCTCTCAGGAGACGATCGCTGCTATAGTTGTGCTTGTAAATTACGTTTCCCTCCAAAGGTACCAGGACTGGAATCATATAAGGTCTTGCTCACTGGAGGCCAGGGAAGTTGGCAGGATTCCCGTCAGTGATGAGATCATCTTGAGTCAAGATGTAAACAGCTAGGAAAACTGTGACAGTTCCCCCAAATCCTTGTGCAGATCTGGGGAGAGGAGGGGCTGGGAGGCGCCCCACCCACATCTGGGGATGGGGCTGACACCCCGTAGTCAGCACTGCACATTGTGGCATCTAAGCCCAGGGGACAGTGAGGACACAGAGTTGGGATCCTAACTAGTTTTGCCAGGGCTTCTTGGTCATCCTCTGTGCTGAATAAATCTCACATGTATCTTCTTCTTTTTTTTTTTTTACCACAGAACAGCAAAAGCGACTCAATAGCCTTTCAGGTAGGTGAGAGATATTTATTTACATGCGAACCCCCTGTTTTTCTGTTACCATCTCCAGTCGATGCTGGGGTGGCTGTGGGCGTGCCCCTACACTCCAGCCTGGGCGATGGAGTGAGACTCTGACTCAAAAAAAAGAAGGCCAAGGAGTCATTCATAACAGGCCTCTTGGGAGAGGTTTCCTTTCTGCTGCTTCTGTGTCCCTTCCAGGATATGACAGGGCAGGGCTGGAAAATGTGGGCAGCTTCTCTTCTTTTTGGGTGACGAGCCTCTACATCAGTAGATGACCCTGGGGTGCTGGGTCCAGGTGAGAGCCTCCAGTCAAGCAGTGCCCAGAAAACAGCTTCTTGAGCTTGAGTGGCATCAGAAATTCCTGGAGAGGCTGGGTACAGTGGCTCATGCTTATGATCCCAGCACTTTGGGAGGTCGAGATGGGAGTTTGAGACCGGCCTGGGCAACGTAGCGAGACCTCGTCTCTACAAAAAAATCACAAAATTAGCTAGGTGTGGTGGCACGTGCTTATAGTCCCAGCTACTCGGGAGGCTGAGGTGGGAGGATCACCTGAGCCTAGGAGATCGAGGCTGTGGTTAGCCATGATCATGCCGCCACCCTCCAGCCTGGGCAACAGAGTGAGACCCCAATTCTAAGAAGAAAAGAATTTCCTGGAGAGTTTGTTGAAACTCAGATTCCTGGGCCACACCCCAGAGATGGGTTTAAAGGACCTGAGTGAGAATGTGCACGTCTGACCAGCTCCCCAGGGACTCTGATACCACCTTCTGTGCTAGACATGTGGTGTGAGTTCCGGGTGAATCTTAAGAGCCAAGAGTGGTGGGGAGTGACTGCAGATAGAATCGATCAGACACTCAGGCTGCCTCCCTGATGCCTCCCGTCCTGCAGGATCAGGACAGTGTCAGGGTGTGGAGGCGCCAGGGAGGGAATGTTTAGCTGCCTGTGGCTTCCTGTGCCATTCTGCTTTGAACTCTGGGCCTGCTGCTTATGAATAGTGCCGCGTCAGGTGGATTTTCTGGTGTCTCTGAACTTCGGTTTTCTCACCTGTCAAATGGGGAGAGCGTGGCGCCACCCAGGGCGTGGGAAGATCAGATGAGATTCTGCGTGCGAACAGCTCAGCACTGAGCCTGGTGGCTCCAGCTGCATCAGAGAAGCGCATTCCTGTTCCTGGGAGGTTCACAATCTCAGGCGTGGGCTCCAGGGCTGCTCCAGGGGACCATGCTGCTCTGGGCAGCTAGTGGTGCGTTGCAATGGTGTGTAACCTTCCTCTGGCCGTGGACTCCTTGGGAGAATCTGAAGGGCGTATATTCGTTCTCCAGAAAAAGCCACAAGTGTGTAAACATGTGACTGCAGGAAAAGGGAGGCGTGTGTGAGCACGAGTGGGGATGGCCAGTGGGATGCTCAGCGGAAGAGGAAGGAGGGTATCAGATGAAAACTCTGAAGCCAGAAGACTAGGGTGCAAAACGGTTGAGCCAGGGAAGCCTAAAATCCTACCATGAAGCTCGCGAGGTGAGAATGAAGGTATCCAGCAATTAGTAAGTGCTCAGTGAAAATCTGCTCGTTGGCTGACTGGTTCTCCTCTTTGAGGAAGGACAAAGTGCAGAGTGCTGGCCGGGAGACTACACTTGGGTGGAAAAGAGAGACCCACGCAAAGTGACTTCCATGGATTTGTGCATACTCGTAAACTCCGGGGTTAAGAGCCCCAGGTGGGGTGGATAACAACAGCCACCGTTTTCTGAGCCGCTGCAACGTGATTTCTGGGTGGCTTCATTCCACCGCTGTCCCCGTGGTGAGCCTCGGTGGGCAGGACATGGGGTTCTCACATACTCTCAGCTTTATCAGGACTTGGCCACTGGTCCAGGACAGGCCATGGTTAGCTCAAGATGCCCTTGACTGCCCCTCCTGGAGCTGCCACCTTCCAGCCCACTTCATTCCCTGGCCCCAGCCCAGGTTGCTGGAAACATGGACGTGGCCACTCGGGGGGGAAACAAAAAGGTGACTTTTGTGGGCCTCCTCCTGCCCGTGGGAGTTTGAGAAGAGGGTGGAATAGAGGAAAAAGGCCTCCAGCCACACGTTAGGAGACCCAAGGTTGGCCCTGGCTCTTCTTCTCAGAGCTGTTTGTCCTTGAGTAAGTGACTTCACCTCCGAGAGCCAGTTTCCTCCCACGTAGAAAACGAGGGTGATAATCCTCGTATCTGCCTGGGGAAGGTTAGTTATTGTGGCAGGAAGGAGGGGGATGCTTTGTGCACTGGAAAGGGCCACGTAAATGCGAGAGGATGGCTCAGACCCATTTCTCAGCTCTGAACTAAGCCTGAAGCTATCACCCTTCTGGAGTTTGGGGGCAGATCCACCAACTGGGGCCTGAAGTAGGTGCTCACTTTGGGCGTGGCACCTTAAGTTAGTGCTCACTGAATAGTAGCTTTTGTTTAAAAAGTAGTGCTGCCTTGTTCAGGGGCTTCTGGGTGGATACTCTCCAGTCGTGTCTTGGAGCAGGCATGGCTTCACCATCACCCGATGGGATGGGATTGGGGCCACCCGCCTTCCCTCTAGCAAATGTTTGTGGAGCCCCAGGAACAAAGCCCACACTATGTTTGGCCTCCTGTGGCTCCTGGTCCTCCCGGGGAGACCGATAGGATAACAAGACTAGGGCTGGGAGAGGGATTGGGGCAGGGTATGGAGGGGCGCTCTCCCTCCCCCAGGTTTAGTGTGAGCAGGGCCGCGGTCCCCAGGCACCAGGCTCTGGGTGTGAAGGAGAGGGAGGCTGTCCCACCTCCCACAACAGAGGCCCCGTCTGAGGGTGTCAGCATCGCCATTTTCTTAGTGGCCCAGAACCTTCCTTGTTAAGGCATAGATAAAACTAGAAGGAAGTGCCCCAGAATGGCGCTGTGTCTCACTGGAGGGGTTCGCGTTTGCCTCCTGAAAAATAAGAACAAGCCCTCACTGTTACACGGGTGTTCAAGGGTGACCCTCTCACCTTGTGGTGCAATTCAGTGGCACTTTGAGTTTCACTCTAGAAAGTGACACTTTATTACAACATGTACTCACTCATAAGTGGACCCTGAACATTTATCATAGTACTATACGAAAGGGATTGGCAGTAGTGGAACATTGCCAGGGCGGGGTGGGGCACATACCATCAATAAATGTACCCAATCTCAAACCAGGTGAAGTGGGGACCAAGGGGAGGCCCAAACTTTACCTGTATGATGACCACTGATGTACCTATCCCTGAATTGTACCCCACGTCTTTAAAATAAAAATATATTTTAAAAAAATGAAAGTGACACTTTATTTTCAAGAGCTACAGTTCAGCTCTCTGTGTATCAAAATCAGCTCAATTGTGAGTCACAGGACTGCAAACTTCTCAAGTAAAATAATTCAGGGCTAATTTTTGTAGATTAAAAGGACTCCGACAGCTTTGGGACACATCCATGGACTGTAAGCCCAAGTTTTGCAGAGAAGCGATTTTTTAAAAAAATTTTAATTAATTAAATAATTTGAATCAGGGTCTCACTCTGTTGCCCAGGCTGGTTTGCAGTGGCACAATCACGGCTCATCGCAGCTTCAACCTCCTGAGCTCGGGTGATCTTTCTGCTTCAGCCTCCCGAGTGGCTGGGAATGCAGGTGTGCGCCACCACCCCTGGCTTATTTTTATTTTTTGTAGAGATGGATTCTCATTGTGTTGTCTAGGTCAGTCTCAAATTCCTGGGCTCAAGCAACCCTCCTGCCTCAGCCTCCCAAAGTGTTGGAACTGCAGGTGTGAGCCACCGTGCCCGGCCAGAAGTGATTGTTGTTAGAGCCACTTGCTCTAATGGTTTTCTTAAAAAGATTAATCTGGGTCCAGAAACCCTGAGCATGGCGTGTCTGTGATTTCATCATCCTCCTATAGGAGCGTAGGCACCTCCAGGCATCTTGTGCCACTGAGCCTGGGGTCAGCCGCCCCTGCTCCTTTTGTCCAGCGGGAGGCTGAGGCAGGAGGGTTGCTTGAGCCCAGGAATTTGAGACAGACCTAGGCAGCACAATGTGAACTCATCGCTACAAAAAATAAAAATAAGCCAGGGGTCGTGGTGCAGAGCCCTATGAAAGGGTGGCTCTGGTGACACAAATCCCCTGCACTTCCAGGCTTCCAGCCACCTCCTTGGCCTCATGTTGGAATTTCCTGGGAGCATGAGAACACGTCCCACAAAGCCAGGCTGACCTTAACATCCTTTAGAGTTTTGGTGATGAGCCACAGAGATCAGGTTTTTTGAAGCACTCACTAGGTAGACACCATTAGAATTTGGTTTGAAATGCAGGCAGTCACCCAGTGAGTAGACTGGACATCATATACTTGTGTGTGCTGGTGTCATGGCGTCCCCACCGCCGCAGCCTTCCCTCCACACACAGACATCTCTGACTTGGTCACAACTTTGCGTGTGCACTCTTTTTCACCCAAAAATAGTCCACTAGCCAGTACTCTGCACCTTACCCTTTCTCAACTGAGAACCTGACCCCAATCCGTCAAGGAGCAGAGTTTTACTGTGCACTTACTAATTGCCAGGGCACGTCCCGACGCCTTCATTCTCACCTCATGGGCTTCACCGATAGGACTGCAGGCTCCCCTGGCTAAACCTGTTTGCCCCCTAGCCTCTTGGCCTTGGGTTTTCCATCTGGCACGCTCCCTCCCCCATGCTGGGCTCCCCACTCGCCACCCCCTCGTGTGTTCAGACAGGCATCCCTTTCCCCTCAAGCTGGCACCCTCCCCTATCCTCCTGCACTTGCTTCCTCAGAGTGTTCCTGTGACTTTTCTCTTGCCTAGTCTAATGCCACCTCCTCTGCTTCAGCTTCTGGGGTTTCTGACACATAGAACCACCCACTTCTTGGAATCCCATCCTCCCTGGCTCTGTGGCACCTTGCTGTACTTGCTTGGTTCACCTCCTGTCCCTCAGACAACTCCCCTCTGTTCGAGATTCTTCTGCCCTGCAGGCTGTGGCTGCGACGTCCCTCGTGGGTGACTCCAGCTCTGGGTGCTGTCTGGCTTCTCTCTGTCTCAGAGCTCTGCATCTCCTGATGCCTGCAAAGCTGCACTCCTCTTGGGGTATCTCGCTCAGGCCCCTCCCTCTTGCTTCTAGAGGGTCTCCAGGACCTTCTTCCTTGAGTGTGAGGCCCAGGGTCCCTGCGTGACTAGTTCAGGATGACGGTCCTCTTCTCAAGGGTCCTGTGGTCTAAATGGAAGCAGCCATTTCTCCTTCCTTTCTCCAGCCCGCTTCCCCTTCCTAACTTCTCAGGCCCTCAGACTCGAAATCTCAGTACCATCTTTGGGGGAGGCAGGACGAGTCGTGCTTCAGAGAGGACTGCTGGACCAGGTAGACGCTAGGCCGGGTTCCAGCTTGGTCATGTGCTGGCTGTGTGACCCCAGGAAGGGTGCTTTAACTTCTCTGTGCTTTGGTCCTGTAACTAGTAGAGAGCATGTGGGTAGGTGGGAGGTGGTGGCGATAGTTTCTTTCTCAGAGTTGGGAAGGTGGAATGAGATCATATAAATGAGGAATATAGCCCAATGCCTGCCACATACTCAGCTCTGGGTCGTTCAGAGGCCTGCAAGTGGTTGCTCATGCAGTTCCCTCTGCCGGGAGCACCCTTCACTTCCTGCTCACCTAGTTGGCATCTTCTCTGAGAGGTAGGCCCTCGTCGTCCTGTGCTCTAATTGCTGGCTCCCCTACTCTTCCTGCTCACTAGACTTTGCGCTCCCTGAAGGTCCGGATTCCAAAACGCTCACTGTCATGTCCACAGGGCAGAGCACAAAGTGTGGGCCCTGGCAAGCGCTTTGTAAATGCCTCTCCAGTAAATAAACAACATGATTCAGCCAGGCAGTTTACTAATCTGTAGATCACACCTGGTATGCACGTTTAGCTCTTTGTAACTTCCAGTCTTGAACCAAATTAAATAATCTGCGATGTGCACTTAGCAATGTTCAGCGTCCTGAACACACTGGTGGACATTATGCTGGTAAGTCTTCTTGCCACATTGCTGAGAGTTTGCCAGTGGAGGTGTCATCCCTGGTTTTGGATGAGAAAACTGAAGCACAGAAAAGTTAAGTGACTTCCTCAAGAGGAAACAAGAACTTTCAAGTGATGTTTAGTCACCTCCTGTGATTCCACCTACTCCCTTAATTTCTAGGACAGTCAGAACTACTTGGATGTCCAGAGCACGATGGGCATAGCTATGAATCACTGATTGCACTGTCAGCATTTTTTGTTTTTTTTGAGTTGCGGTCTCACTCTGTCACTCAGGCTGAAGTGCAGTGGCATGATCACAACTTCCTGGAGCCTCAGCCTCTTGGGTTGAGGTGATCCTCCCGCGTCAGCCTCCTGAGTAGCTGGGACTACAGGCACACGCCATCATGCCCAGCTAATTTTTAAATTTTTTTTGGAGAGACTGGGTCTTGCTATGTTGCCCAGGCTGATCTCAAACTCCTGGGCTCAAGCAATCCTCCCGCCTCGGCCTCCCAGAGATCTGGGATGACAGACATGAGCCACTGAGCCTAGCCAAGCAAACTTTTTCTTAAAGAGCCAGATGGCAAATATTTTAGGCTTTGCAGGCCATACGGTTTCTGTCACAGCTACTCATTTCAGCCACAGGCGCTCACAAGCATCGATAAATAATATATAAACACATCAGCATGGCTGTGTTCCAGGAGAACTTTCCTTACCGAAACAGGTGGCCGGCCCATGGACCAGAGTTTCCTCTAAGAAGAACTAATTCCAGTTGAGAATTAGCAGACATACTTTCTCCCTAGCTGGACTGATTAGGGGTTTCTTGCTTTGTAGCTACCAAAAGAGCTTCAAGCTAACAGTTGCTTTTCATTTCCAGATTCTGTCTCAGAAAGAAGGGTGGGAGAGCAGGACTCAGCACCACCCCAGGAAAAGCCCACCTCGCCCAGCAGGGCTCCTGAGAAGAGGCTGAAGAGTGACAGCCGGCGGGTAGTCAAGAGCGCTCAAGACCTGAGCAATGTTTCCATGGATGAAGTGGGCATCCCACTCCGGGTACGAACGTTGGCCTAGAGGCCTTCATCCTAGACAGTCCTCGACAACTGTACACTCAAGTGCACGGGAACCCCATCCAGCTTCAGGGGCCTTCATGCCCTCGACTCTGCAGGCCCCTCGAGGGCTAGGGCCCCAGGATCTGTGCTTCAGGCTCAGTGCTCGACAGCTTTTCCCAAAGCGAGTGTTGGGGGCATTAAGTCTCATGGAAAAAGGGGTTTCATGGTCCAGTGAACATGAGGGAAAGCTGGGTGGAACCCAGTCAGAGAGATTTCTCTGATAGATGACTTCTGAGAGGCTTTGGGTACGGGAGTGCCCAAGGGACGGTGTTATGGGCAGTCTTCCTTCATTTTTGTTCTGTTGACTCGAAATGCCTGGTTCCAGGGTAAGGAACCCTGGGGAGCGTGTGAGGCCCAAGGTCCCTGTGTATTGGTTCAGGATGAAGGCCCCCCTGATGGGAGATACCCTGTCATCCAGAGTGTGTAGGAAACTGCGAGGGAACCTCAGAGTGGGCTCAGCCAGCCAAGCCCCCAGGACCGCGCAGTCTCGAGACAGCCCCAACCCAGCTCTGCCCCACCCTTAGGCGTGCTGGTGCTGTAGGCCCTGAGGAGTTCCAGGGAAGCCCGACATGGACCTGGATTCAGGTGAACTCCAGTCCTCCCATGTGTCCACCAGACCCCTGGCTGTAGCCTGATCTCCTGTGATTTCCATTTAGCAAATGTGTCCTTTCGGAGGAGGTGATGGACAGCAGTGGGCTAAGCCTCAAGGGAACTCTTCTCTGGTCCTCAGTACGAATAAAGAAAGCTACCATCTGCTGAGTACATTATCTCATTTAAGCATCAGTCAGCCAGGCACGGTGGTTCATGCCTGTAATCCCAGCACTTTAGGAGGTGGAGGCGAGAGGATGGCCTGAGCCTGTGGGTTCGAGACCAGCCTGGGCAACATGGGGAGACCTCACCTCTACAATAAATCAAAAAATTAGCCGGGCGTGGTGGCACCCGCTTGTGGTTCCAGCTACTTGGAAAGCTGAGGTGGAAGGATCGCCTGAGCCCGGCAGGTCGAGGCTGCAGTGGCCACGAACGTGCCACTTCATTTCAATCCGGGCAACAGAGTGAGACTCCGACTTAGAAATCAATCAATCAATCAATAAATAAGTCTCACTCCCCTGGGTAAGAGATGGATACCGATATCACTTTCATCTTCCAACGAGAAAGCAGGAGCTCAGAGAGATTACGTTAACTTGTCCCAGATGGCACAACTTGCGGGTGACAGAGCAGTCTGTCCAGCTCCCCAGCCTGCACCCTGCACCCTCACCATCATGTCGGGTAGCCCTTCCACTCACCTTTTCACCAGCTCTGTGACCTTGGGCAACTTTCTTTGTCGTTTTGTATCTCATTTCCTCTTCTCCGGAGTAGGAGTGAAAATAATCTGATCTAACCACTTATCTGTCACCTTCCTTGTTTTATTTTTACCTTAAAAAAAAAAAAAACAACCCTCCCAACTTTGTGGTTAGGATGGAAACTCTGGCATTGGATGCTGGAGTGGGTTACATTTTAATGTCAGCATTCTAAATCTGCAAGGTGACTTCGAAACATCTCTGCAGAATAACCTAGAACGGGGCAGGGCACAGCATGGTAGGCAAGTATTCTTTGTTGATGTTTTTAGGAACCTTTACTGTAGTTGGGCCTAGTCTTTACGAGGAGGCACCCAAAAGAAGCAGAATTCTCTTTTGGAGGGCGGGCCCCTTGTAGTGCAGGTCTCTTCCGCTAGGTAAGTGTTCTAGAAACCCAGCAGCATCCATGTACCAGCTAGTGTTGCTGTGAGGGCTACATTCGACTTCAGTGAATTTTTTTGGAGATTTTTTTCAACGCATTTGCCCATTTCGGCTTCAGTGAATTTTGGGGGGAGATTCTTTCAACACATTTGCCCATTTCATGATGGGTGATTTTTGAGTGCACCTGCCCTCATCACGCTGAGTGGTCACAGTTTTTTGACCAGAAATGGCGTGACCCCTGTGCCTTACCCTCCGTATTCACCTGATCTTAGCCCGAGCGACTTTTCTATATTCCCAGTGGAAAAAAAAGTCCTCAAAGGGAAATATTTTGTTGATGTGGAAGAGGTGAAACAAAAAACGACAGAAACACTAAAAGGCATCAAAATTGACAAATTCAAAAGCAGTGGGAAAAGTGTCATGATAGGTATATTACATCACACGGAGAGTACTTTGAAGGTGACTGAAGTTGAATACACAATTTTTCATAAATAAATTTCAGGGTTTTTTTTTTTTTTTTGAGTTGGAGTCTTATTCCATTGTCCATGCCAGAGTGCAGTGGCACTCTCATAGCCACCCCAGCATCGATCCGCTGGGCTCAGGCAATCCTTCTGCCTCAGCCTTCCAAGTAGCTGGAACTACAGGCATGTGCTACCACGCCTGGCTAATTTTTGATTTATTGTAGAGATGAGATCTCACCATTTCCCGGGCTGATCTCGAACCCACTCAGGCAATTCACTCGCCTTGGCCTTGCAAGTGCTGGGATGACAGACTGAGCCACCAAGCCTGACTGAGTGCACTATTTTTTATGAATAAATTCCAAGGCTTTTTTGGGGGGGGACTCAAAAAAAATAAAGGAGATTCTCCAAAATGAAATTTTTAAAAATTAAGAATGGAAACATTTCAAGTGAATTCTTTTTCACTGTTTTTAAAATCTGTATCCTTTTGGCCAAATATTACTGAGGTTGAGATCTGAATCTCTTGGTTTGTCTATTCTTTCTCAAAAGATTAACCTAGCTGGGCATGGTGGAGCACGCCTGTAATCCTAGCTAATCGAGAGGCCAAGGTGGAAGGATTACCTGAGCCCAGCAGATCGAGACTGTGGTGAGCCATGATCATGCCACTGCATTCCAGCCTTGGTGACAGAGGGAGACCCCAACTCAAAAAAAAAAAAAAGTTTTACCTTTTCAAAAGATGTAAATATGGCTGAGTTTTGAATTCAGCATGGACAATGTTGTCAGTTTCCTGCGTGGCTTTGATTTTGTAATCATAGAAGGTTTGAAGCATGCCAATGTTTTCATTTGATTTTCCTCTTTGCCTTTGTTTTTTTCCAGAACACCGAGAGATCAAAAGACTGGTACAAGACTATGTTTAAACAGATCCACAAACTGAACAGAGGTATTGATTTTCGTGCATAGAAGCTATGCTATGCTGTGCTGTGTTTTGTGCCAATATAGCTACTGTTGGGTGGGCCTGAATGCACTTGGCTTGGATGCCAGGAGGCTGGGGCCTGCGGGTGGACTTGGTGAGGTCCTGGTCTGCCTCTGTCCTGCCATGCACCTTCAGAGCATGGGTGGGAGATACTTGTGCACCTGCCTCAGCTTTGGAATTCGAGGCCTGCTTGCAAGGCCTTTCCCCAGATGTGGAATGCAGCAGGCCAGGCCTGGCACTGGGCCTGTGTCCCATCGTTTCTCTGCCTGAGATGTAACAGCTCTACTTCCCACCTGCTTCCGGCTTTAGGGACATCTCCCTGTGTCAGCCCATGACTGCCTCGTGGGCCGAGTGTGTTGGCTCAAGCCTGTAATCCCAGCACTTTGGGAGGCCGAGGTGAGAGGATTACCTGAGCCCAGGGTTCAAGACCAGCCTGGGCAACTTGGCAAGACCTCGTCTCTACAGTAAATCAAAAAATTAGTTGGGCGTGGCGACATGTGCCTGTAGTTCCAGCTACTTGGAAGGCTGAGGCGGAAGGGTCACCTGAGCCCGGCAGGTCGAGGCTGTAGTGGTCGTGAGCTTGCCACTGCACGCCAGCCTGGGTGACAGTGAGACTCGAAAAAAGAAAACTGTCCTCACCTGGGCTTAATCCCCTCTGAGTGCTCATGTGACCTGGGACCAGTCACACACCTCTCTGTGTGTTTTGCATCCCTTCCTCTGAGGGGCATCACAGAGTCTAAATGAGAACACACTTGGGAAGTAGATTGCAAGGTGTACCTCTAAGGATGTGTTTGTATGAAAAACGACCTTCTCCCGCCAGAAGGCGGCACTTGGCAGGTAGCCCCGAGAGCCAGTCAAGAGCTGACACACCAGAGCCCGCTCAGGCTGAAAGAGATTTGCTTCCAAATCAGAGGCCAGCGGGGCCGCCAGCAGGTGACCCAGCATGGGAGAACCCCAGGCCAGCGCTCGGGCAGGTCATGACCCCCCGGCTCCCTTTGCTGCCTGTGCCACCAGTCAGCTGACAGGCAGAAATATGGCTGCACCGTGAGAGGGGGCCCACGCCTCCTGCGGGCAGAGCATCCTGCCACTCCCTGTGCCCAAATCCAGTCTGGCCGCCTGTCGTGGACAACACATGAAGGCAAGGAAAAGCGATTTGATCAGTGTTCCCACCCAAGCCCAGTCTCTCTGATGGGCTGTGAGGCCGACTCACCTCAATGATAGCTAACTCCTGCTGGGTTCAAGATAAACCTGGGTGTACCCCTCCAACCGTTGCTGAATACTGAGGTGCTCAGGGTCTCGCATTTCCGAGTCAAGAGTAATGCTTTAGGCCAGACGCCGTGGCTCACGCCTGTAATCCCAGCACTTTGGGAGGCAGAGGTGAGAGGATTACCCGAGCCCTCAGGTTCAAGACTAGCCTGGGCAACTTGGTGAGACCTCATCTCTGCAATAAGTCAAAAAATTAGCCAGGCGTGGTGGCGCATGCCTGTAGTTCCAGCTACTTGGAAGGCTGAAGCAGAAGGATTGCCTGAACCCAGCAGGTCGAGGCTGCGGTGGCCGTGAGCGTGCCACTGCCCTCCAGCCTGGGCAATAGAGTGAGACTTAAACTCAAAAAAAAAAAAAAAAGAGTAATGCTTTGTGGTTAGGTGGATGCACTCAATCACATGGCCATGATGCCCAACTGTTGAAGATCTGTGATTGATGGGCTCAGCACCCTGGGTCACTTCTTAAAGCCACTATCCATTTCCCCTGTGGCCCTTTTGCCTCCAGCCCCAGTTTTGGAGGCCTAAATGCAGAAACACAGGTGCACGCACACGTGCCAAATACATGATTCTGCCCCACAGGCAGTTTTGGTCTTCTCATGTTATAATTATTAACTCAACCTAAATTACAGGTTCTGAACTGCCTGCCCCAGTGGTAGACAGGGGTATTTGAAAAATTAACAATCCACCTCTTTGCCTTGATTCTAATGTCCACAGCACAAGCTTTGGTTTTAAAAAATCATTTTAGGGCCGGGCGCGGTGGCTCACGTCTATAATCCCAGCACTTTGGGAGGCCGAGGTGAGAGGATTGCCTGAGCCCACGGGTTCAAGACCAACCTGGGCAACTTGGCGAGACCTCATCTCCACAATAAATCAAGAAAAATTAGCTGAGCGTGGTGGCGCGTGCCTATAGTTCTAGCTACTTGGAAGGCTGAGACAGAAGGATCGCCTGAGCCTGGCAGGTTGAGGCTGCAGTGGCCGTGAGCGTGCCACTGCCCTCCAGCCTGGGCGACAGAGTGAGACTCTGACTCAAAAATAAAAGGATTTTAGGATACTGTTTTTATGACATACTATTTATTATTATACTTCATATTTCTTACCTGTAAAACCATGAAAACTTGAAGCTTTGTGCTAAGCGTTTCTTGCCTATTGGAGTCTGTTTATGCATAATTCTTTGTCCAAAAAAGAGTAATGATATTGTCTCTTTGGATGTGTCTCGGTAATTCAGGCAAAAGGACTGGATTTTTAAAAGCAGTTTGAATTTCTTTCTGATCACCATTGAAGCTTAGTATATTCCAGAATTCAAGGAGCCTGATTGTATGTGGATTCCTACTGGTTTATTCTCTCCATTTGTGTCTTCCTCTATTGTCTCTCCCTCACCTGCTCCTCTGCCTAGACACTCCTGAAGAAAACCCTTATTTCCCTACGTACAAATTCCCTGAACTTCCTGAAATCCAGCAAACTTCTGAAGGTACCATCAACTTAGACAGCCTATCTGTTGTCCTCGCATTAAATTAACTTAATAGCGCCATCATAGGCCTAAGGTTTGGCTTGTAGATTTCGTTTTCTTAGTCGTTTTTGGCTGGTGAAAATTTTATTTCACTCATTTGCATGATGTGCTGTATTAAAATAACTAAGTCCTCCCTAATTCATTAATGTGTTTTTAAGTGTGATGCCGTGTGCTTTAATAACACTAAGATAGGTAATCTGTCATTTGAAAGAGTCCACTGGGGACTTGTCAGTTCCTTCACTCTGTGGTGGATCGTTTCAAAATCCACTGCTTTTCTCTGCTACAGAGGACAATCCTTACACTCCTACCTACCAGTTTCCTGCGTCCACTCCCAGCCCTAGATCGGAAGGTAATTGAAGGAAAATCGTGTGCCTCTCTCTGTCCTGGTGCTGTTACTTTCTTTTTCACCTTGGGATTTTTCCCAGTGGCTGAGGGCTGTCTCCCAATCATTTGCTTCCCTCTAACCTTGTGTTTTGTGGTGGTGTCTCGCTCCTCGCTGACTGTATAACTGGAGTCTGTCCAGATGGTATTTTAATCCTGTTCCCCTAGGGTTTACATAATTAATGGGGTAGCTAGCATAGCTTAGTTGTAATGCTGTGAACACGTGGGGCTCTGGGAAAAGCTGGCTGTACCCAACTACCCAGGGCTTTGTATCTGGGGGTGGAGGGGTCATCTGATGCTGGTGGTTGGGCAGTGACTCAGGGAAGCTGAGTCATAATGGTGGACAAGCAGGAGATGGGCCTGCCAGCTGTCAACAACAGAAAATTGCCAGGTTCCTATTTCTGCAACTAACTTGTCATTGGGCCCTGCTTGTCATAGGTCCTCAGGTTGTCTTGATTTGGTAGGGAATTCCTGAAGATGTATCCAGGTATAAGAGTCAGTTATGGTGGGAGGTGGCTTCTCTAGAATATAAGGGTTTTGGCCAAACTGGAAAACATTTCAGGAAAGAGCTGGATAAGAATTTGCATCTGCTGGGAAGTATCTAAGAGATACTGGTTTCTGGGGCAAAAAGTCTAGGTGCCAGAGAAGCTTCTAAAAGGTTAGTGAAACCAAACACAGTGGCATAAACCTATAATTCCAGCTACTCAGATGGCTGAGGCCAAAGGATCACTTGAGCCCAAGAGTTCTGGGCTGCAGTGTCCTATGCTGATCAGATGTTCACATTTAATTAACATCAATACAGTGACCTCCTGGAAGCAGGCAACCACCAGGTTACCTCTAAGGAGGGGTGAACCAACTCAGAAACAGAGCAGGTTAAAACTCCCATGCTGATCAGTAATGGGGTTATACCTGTGAATAGACACTGCACTCCAGCCTGGGCAACATAGCAAGACCCCCATCTCTTTAAAAATAAATCAATAATAAAAATAAAAGGTGAATCAAAGACAACATCTTGAGGATTGTCCTAATAGCAGGAATTGTCGGATCTTTGGCTGAGTGAACCAGAATTGTCTGATCTTTGGATGAATGACCCAAATAGGATATAGAGGGAGGAAATTTGTTAAATAGCCTCCCAGGCAGAGATGCTGAGTGCTCTGAATGTCATTCATTTCAGTAGTGTTGAACACCCTACAGTGTGCCACACACTGTCCTTGGCACTGCAGGCAATGCCAGGAGTAAAACACGTAACCCGTCCTCAGACGTTCCCATCGGGCATGGAGTTGAAAAGGCTGCTGTGGTATACTGTGTCCAGTATGGGTCAGTCGCGAGAGCCCATGTCCAGGAGGCCACAGGAAACCTTGCTGGGACATCACAGGTCCTCAGTAACACCTGGAGAATGTTGACAAGTTTGAAAGCTTTGAATCACGGAGCCAGAGTTCTCTCCATGTGTTTCTGTCAGCCCAGCAAACCATCCCTCCCAGACCTTCTCTTCACTGGTAAAGTCATTCATTCAATCACCAAACTGTCGCTGATCACTTAGTATATATGAGATGACATCCTGGGGTGTGTTAGATTTGAATTAGTTTGTATTAGTTAAAATACTACAGTCTATACACCCTAGTCAGTGGTTTGCCAACACTTCATGCTTGGGGCCTATCATGAATGAAAAATCTCCCAAACAGACCCAGATTTACAGAACAAAAAGCAGACAATTAAATTCTGATCAGTGACCTCCTCGCTGCCAACCAGAGTCTGTTTGGTGTAGGTAGACTAGCCTCTCTGTCTTAGGGTGCTGATTTCTGCCCACAAGCACTGCTGAAGAAACAACTGACTGAATTGGGTACGTGAGATGTTTTCGGGGGGTGATTTTGGTTAATTACAATTTTCGATTTGTGTTTTATTTGGACTTGCAAATCCCAATAGAACCTACTCAGGAGATAGAGTTCCTTCACGAGGTGACAGACACAGAGCATGCTGAAGGCACAGTGTCCCATGGCCATGGGCAGAGGAAGGCCCGTGGGAAGCAGGCCTGTGTAGGGGAGTGAGACTCCCATTGGACTGGAAGATTACGTTAGCCCTCCTGCAGACACTACACGCTGCATCCATGGTCCGCTTTGCGGCTGGTCTGAAGATAGGTTTCATGACCTCACGCCCACAGCCCTGTGTCATCAGCCACCACGCCTAACAACCCGGCTGACAATAGCGTCTGCTGTTTGGTACACATCAAGTCCAGCACAGAAGAGAAAGCGGGTTTATTTTGCCTAGAGGCATAAACAGTAAGGGATGACATGACAACTTGGCATGTACAATTTAGAAGTGGACCTAACTGTTTTTTCTTTTCTTTTTCTTTCTTTCTTTTTTTTTTTTTTTTTTTTGAGTTGGAGTTTCGCTCTGTTGCCCAGGCTGGAGTGCAGTGGCCCACCCATGGCCACCCCAGCGTCAATTTGCTGGGCTCTGGTGATCCTTCTGCCTCAGCCTTCCAAGTAACCAGAACTACAAGTGTGTGCTACCACACCCGGCTAATTTTTTTTTTTTAAATTTATTGTAGAGACGAGTTCTCACCAAGTTGCCCAGGCTGGTCTCGAACCCACAGACTCGGGCAATCCACTCACCTCGGCCTTCCAAAGTGCTGGGATGACAAGTTGAGCCACCAGGCCTGGCCCCCTGTTTTTTATTTTCAAAGACCAAAAATAAGGAAACAGTCTTAAAGAATAAAAAGGAGAGCCAGGTACGGTGGCTTACATCTGTAATCCCAGGGCATTGGGAGACCAAGGTGGAAGGTTACTTGAGGCCAGGAGTTGGAGACCAGCCTGGGCAATATAGCGAGACCCCCATCTCCACAAAAATAATTTAAAAATTACTGGGTGTGGTGACTCACATCTGTAGTCCCAGCTACTTGGGAGGCTGAGGCAGGAGGATTGCTTGAGCCCAGGAGTTTGAGGCTATAGTGAGCTATGATCACACCATTGTACTCCAGCTGGGCGACAGAACCAGACCCTGTCTCAAAAAAAAAAAAAAAAAAGAAAGAAAGAAAGAAAAAATAAAAAGGAAAAAATTAAGTTGGTGTAGAAAACTCACAGCAACAAAAATGATTAGATAATTAGGCTTTACCTCGAACTTGTAAGAGGCCTTTTTCCCTGGAAATATTTAAAAATAGAGTAGGTTCCATTTCATGCCCCCCCACTTCTGCCTAGCATGCCCCCCCCCACTTCTGCCTAGATGACATATCCAAGCATGAATCCCTGATGTGTTCAGTTAGATCAAAGCTTTTTACAAATGCGGTAATCATTTGAGCAAGATCATGTTAAAGAATTTTTTAAGTTTCAAGAGATTCTCTGGATTTCTGGGCCCAAGATATGTGGTTTTGAAGTTGTCTGTGCCGCCAGCCGGGCCTTACCAACCCTGTCCATGGTGCTAACTCCAGCCCCATGCTCCCCACAGGTGGCCCTGGGCTCCGGGCACACCTTTCTTAACCCAGGAAAGACTCGTGCCTTGCAAAGAAGGGAGCGTGAGACAGATCAGCCCTGAGTAGAGAGGCTCTACCCAGAGATGTTGATGTGCATTGAGAAATAGAAAGTGTTCCTGAGACACGAGCCGTCATTCCAGAACCTGTCTCCTGGGGAGAAGGTTGTTATTGGCTGCTGTGTTCCGTTTTGTTTTGTTTTAATTCAGAATTTGGAGCTAGAATTATGTGTAAGGAACCTATCAAAGCCTAGCCTAGGGGCTGTGGCCTGTGTCTACATTCTGTTTTTTTTCTACAGTATAACAAGGACATTTCTAAATATCTCAAAGCTGATTCTCCTAAATAGTAAGAGACTTTGTGAAAGCTTGTTTACGGTGGCCTAGCGAGCTTCTTTTTTCCCCAGCAACAGTGAAACAGTAAACTTCTGGCCAGACTTTGAGAACATAAATAGAATGTTTTAGTCAATGAGGTCTAAAATCGACTTAAACACATACACACTTTTGTAAATTCCAACAAGGAGCAGCCCCTTTTAATCACTTTCTAGTCTTGGAGACTGCTCTGTGAGGGGCAGAAGAGAGGCCACAGACAGTGGCACTTGGCTTCATGATGTGGGAGAAAGAGGAACAGCCATGTAGAAACAGCTTCTGACATGCAGCCCCTTCCATCCTTCCACTTTAGGGACAGCAGTGTGGTGGCTGGCATTTCAGCAGCTCACCCCCATATTATTATTATTAGCAAGTATCATCATCATCATCATTAATAATAATTGCATAACCACCACTGCGATGACTATACTGCCCTTTATTGAGCCCTTACTGTATTCAAGGCTCTGTGCTGAGTGCATCACTACCGTGATTTCATTTTCTTCTTCCCAACAAGACCATGAGGCCCATCTTTTATCAGTGAAGAGTGTGCGGCTCAGAGAGGTTAAGTAATTTGTGTAAGATCACACAGTAGGTGGCAGAGTGAGGACTCACACCCAGGTCTCCAGGACCCCTAAACGCAGGCTTTTATTTACGTTTCTGTACTGCTCTGCTGACTTCTTTCCCTCTCCTGACTTTGTTCGTGGTGTTCTTGGTTGTCCCCTCCCTGCTGAGGGGCTCTTGGATGCCTCCCTTCAGGCTCCCAGCTTCCCCTGGGTCAGTCCTGCCTTAGTCTGCAGAGCCAGTGTCTCCCGGGATGGTGTCTGGAAATATAGTCAGGAAAGCTCCCCAAGTGGCTGACACACGGCCAGGATTGAGAACCACCCTTACCCAGTCCCACCAAAGGGATAGAGATACCTGCCAAGATGCAGTTTTGGGGAGGTGGATTCCAGAGAGCTGGGCTTTCCACCCTGATCATGGCCAGATGACGTTGGCTCGCTCGGCACTTGGTTTGATGTCCAAGAGAAGGGAAGATATTTTCAAATAATGCCTCAGAATCGGCAGCAAAACCAAGTAATGGCATGTGACTTCGGGGTCCACGGTCTGCGAGGACCCATTGGTCCAGGTGGTGAAGCCCCAGAGACTGGCGTCTTCCTTTGCTTTTGGATGCCTTGTCCACCACTCCAGGCCGGCGGTGCCACTGCCACCTCTTGGTGATGCGACTCAAGACATCACCTCCACCCAGGATGTGGTGTCAGAGCGCCTTTTCCTCATTCCTAGATGAGATTTCACCAAGACAAGGATCTGAAGAGGCTGATTTTCTCGGGCACATCTGTAGTTGAGTTAAAATAATTCTCTACCGGCCTTACAGGATTTCCAAGAATAGCCTTATTTTGCTTGAGTTCAGGCGTGTAGTTCTGCTGGGAAAGCTGCTTGGCCGGGCTCTGTGCCTCCTGCCCCAGACTCCAGCCAGTGCTGCCCAGAGGAGGGATGAGCAGCCGGCAGCTCACCTTTGCCCTCCTAACAAGAGCTGCCCTGCCTGGGAAGTCTCCGCCCCGCAAGTGCAAAAGTTCTGCAAAAGTCTTGGACTAGCCTGCGGGGTAGTTAGGAAACAGAGCTGTCACTCCCCTTCCACCCTCAAGGCCCGGGAATTCCACAGGAGATGAAGACGGTAAGTCTCCTCTGATCCTTCCAGACTTTCTCCTTTCACACCTTTCCTGCCCCACCTCATTCTTGCTTCTGAATTCTGGGGTTTTTTCTGAATGTGTCTTCTATAGCTGCTACACACCCTGTCATGGTCTTTCTTCATTCGTTAAAACTTGATGGCTGCACCTGTAATCCCAGCTCCTCGGGAGGCCATGATGGGAGGATCTCTTGAGCCCAGGAAACCGAGGCTGCGGTGAGCTCTGATCACGGCATTGTACTCTAGCCTGAGTAACAGAGCACGACCCTGTCCCCGAAATAAAAATAGTGATAATAAAATTAAAAAATAAAACTTGATTGCCTTTAACAAAAGAGTCTTGGGACGCTTCCCTCCCTGGCCTTCCTGACATCCTCTCACCCCCTTTGCTTTCTTTTTCCCTCCCTTCCCACCCAGCTCTACCTGTCTTTTTCTTTGGCTATTTTTGTTTGTGGGGGGGTATATGACTGTCTTTACCCTTTTGTCCTTTTTCTTCTGAAGTGCGTGGGATAAAGCCAGAGAAAGCCTTACGCTGAGCAGCGGGAAAAGATTGTGGTTAAAAAGGAGCCATTCGTGTCAGAAAAATTATTTTAAGTCTTAAAGCTTAAGAACGACATAAAATTGGGATTTAATTGTTACAGGCAAATGGCTGTGCAAATGTTGCTTTTGCCCATCATCCTATTTTAGTCTGTTTCTAGTTGGTTTTTTCCCTGATGTGAAATGAGAATATTTACTGTAACAATTAGCTGGGTATTTAGGTAATGCTGTGGGTATGCCAAGCCCATGTGAAGAGATACATAATGTGTATTGGAAAAAAAAATTAATCGAGAGTAATTAGAAGATTGGTCTAATACTTTCAAGGAGAAAGTTTCGTGGAAGTTTAGTTGAAGAAGTGTCCACAATGTTCTAGATGTTTAATTTCCTCAATAATTATATGTAGCAAATTATATATATATATATATATATATATATAAAATCATTATTATCACCTATTATCATCTTGTTGTTTCTAGTTTTCATTAAACAGTTTTTTATTTTTTATTTTGAAGATGTGAGGTACAATTCAGGGTCAGGGATATTAATGTTCATTATGCAGGTATCCTTGTTGATAAGGTGTGTCCCCCTACCCCGACAGTTTCCCACTACCACTAATCCTGCCCCTGCCTCCCCTGGCAGTTTCTCACTACTGCCAATCACTTTCTTATAGTATTATGATAACTGTTCGAGGTCCCCTTATGAGTGAAAACATGTAGTACTCAGTTCTTTGTTTCTGTGATAGATCACTCTGTATCATAGACCCTAAGTCCATCCAAGTTGCTGTGAAGTTCACAATTTTGTCCTTCTTTATGACTGCGTAATATTCCGTCGTGTATATGTACCATATTTTTTTATTTAGTCCGCTTTCAATAGGCAGCACAGTTGATTCCATGTTTTTGCTCTTGTAAATAATGCTGCAGTAAACATGCATGTGCAGGTATCTTTCTCATAGAATGATTTGAGTTCCTCTGGGTATATTCCCAGTAGGGGGATTGCAGGGTCATATGGAAGGTTGACTTTGGATCTTTTAGGAATCACCAAGCTGCTTTCCGTAAAGGTTGAACTAGTTTATACTCCCACCAACAGTGTAGATGTGCTCCCTTTTCCCCGCATCCTCTCCAGCATCTGCTGTTTTTTGAGTTATTGATGATGGCCATCCTGTCTGGAGTCAGGTGGTATCTCAGTGTGGTTTTAATTTGCATTTCTTTGACGACTAGCAAGGCTGAGCCTTACAAAACAATTTTCAACCAGCACATTCTTCCGTTGTCTTTAAGACTTTCATAAGCTTTATTTAAAAAAAACCAAACGAACAGAAAACAAAGTCATTTAGAAGCTCATTTAAAGCCACTGTGGCTGAAAAGGCAATTATGTGGCTCTTGGCAGTTTTAGGAGAGTCGCCGTCCCCAAGTTGAGTTACCAAGGACAGATTATTGCCAAAGCCCAGTGGAGAGTCATTGTGTAAACCCCAGAGCCCGGCAGGGGCCTTCAAGGCCCTAAGTGAGTTATTTCCCATGTAAGTCCTGCTTACTGTTACAGCCTTCTGGAAATCATTGGCATGGGATGTGCCGGGTGTTGCTGCCAAGGTCTGCTGTCTGCTGCTTGGAGCTCTGAGGGGCACAGTTGGCATGTGGCTCCACCATGAGCTGGACTCCCAGGGTTCCTGTGCTGCTGGGCCCACTTTGGCCTTGTTTTGAAGAGCCCTTGGAGAAATAGTGAAGGCAGGGATTCCGAGGCGCGTTCGTAGACAACTTGAGGAACATTTCATTTAATGTGCCTTGTCTGTCATTAAACATGCACACATTCCATTTGGCTAGCTCTGGTGCATAGAAACGCAGAAGGGTGGCTGAATGTGGTGGTGTGTGCCTGTAGTCCCAGCTACTCAGCTGCTTGGGAGGCTGAGGCAGGAGGATTGCTTGGATCCAAAAGTTCAAGGCTGCAGTGAGCTGTAATTGTACCACCGCACTCCAGCCTGGATGACAGAGCAAGACCCTGTCTCAAAAAAAGAGAGAAAGAAAGAAAGAGATGCAGAAGGATGCTCCATACAGGGAGTTTTCCCATTCCATGGTCTTTCTAACTGCGTCCTCTTCTTTCCCAGTGTGGACTAACAGGGAGAGGCAACAAGAAGCAAGTGAAAGATGTAGCAAGGGTGACTCAGTGTTGCCCACTGTTCCTGGAGAGCAGCAGGGGGAAAACTGGAAATGTGGTGGGGTAACTTGGAACCTTGCTAAAGCCTCACCCAGGGCAGGGTGATGTCGAAATTAGAGCAAAGGCTTCTGGGGCTGGAATCGGCCCAGCCTACAACCAGCGCATGACTTGAGCTTTCAGACAACACCTTTCTCTACCTCTTCCATAATAAAAATGGTAATGGAGTAGCCGCCATCTTTCAGCTTTCCCAGGATTGGGCAGGTGAAACTGGATTGAAAGACAGAGGTGACATCAGGCTCAGAGGTGACAAAGGGAAGCAGAGTCAGAAAGACCTTGAACTCTGACATCAGGCTCAGCAGCCACCCCTGACATCAGGCTCAGAGGTGACAAAGGGAAGCAGAGTCAGAAAGACCTTGAACTCTGACATCAGGCTCAGCAGCCACCCCTGACATCAGGCTCAGAGGTGACAAAGGGAAGCAGAGTCAGAAAGACCTTGAACTCTGACATCAGGCTCAGCAGCCATCCCTGACATCAGGCTCAGAGGTGATAAAGGGAAGCAGAGTCAGAAAGACCTTGAACCCTTCCTGCTTTGTCTCTTTCTCACTGTGTGGCCAAGGGCAATCTTCCTTAACCCACTAGGGCTTTCATTTCCTTGTCTGTAAGATTAGGTATTTACTTCCTCCTGGAGGTTTTGCAAGGTTTAATTGAGATGATATTAGTAAACTACCAGCCACTATTAAACACTTAATGAGAGCTACCATTATTACTTGTATTCATAAGTAAAATATTCTTCCATTAGGCTGGTGAGGACAAGCAGCAAAAATTAAAAACATAGATGCAACATGCCCTGGAAACTTGTCCTAACTGTGCTAAAGTTGTTCGTATGAATTTATACGGCTTCCGTTTTTCCCTCTTAAATGAAAGTCCAGTAACTGAAATCCACACGTTAGTTCCCATGGACACTGCGAGAAACAAAACCCTGTTCACAGAAACGCCTTGCCTTGTGTCTGCCCGGGACGGGTGAGATTTCTTTTTCCACCACCTCCAAACAAGACAGGAACCTGACAAACATTCAGTCCCTCCGTTCTTCCGACTCCTGTGGCCTGTGTCCCCAGCAGCTCTCCGCGTCTCTCTCTCCTCTTCCAAGCACGTACATTGTTCAGCTTCCCAAGCAGTGCTATTTTTTCCCATCTTGTAAGAACAGTTTCTCATTTTCTTCTAATAAACATTCTAGAATTTCACATTAGAAAGCTCTAGGGAGAAACATGTTTTAAAAGAGCTGAGGCTTAAAAAAATATATATTTGACTATTTAAATGCCAACCCCCTCCGCCCCCGTCCCAGTGAAAACTTTGCTACTTATTTCACCGGCTGGGTGATAGTTATAAGTTAACCTTCACCTCATTATCTACTGATAGGCTGTAACTTCTCCATGCTTCAGAGAGGCATAGGGTTTTGAACTAAAGTGCCAGGCTACGTTTGAAGCAATACATTAGTCGATTTCCGACTAATATGACTTTTCATTTGGGACAGGCACCTTTTTTCAAAAATCAAATCCCTGCAATCAAAGATGATTTTCAGTTGGGTTTTTTTTGTTTTGTTTTTTTGCCATCATGGCATCTCATCAGTGCAATCATCAGAAGTTCATTAAAAAAATAAAATAAAATAAGCTAGGTCAGGTGTGGTGGTGCACACCTATAATCTCAGCACTTTAGGAGACTGAAGAGGAAGGATTGCTTGAACCCAGTAGTTTAGTACCAGCTGGGCAATATAGCAAGACTCTGTCTCTACAAAAAATCTTATTTTATTATTATTATTTTTTGAGTCAGAGTCTCACTCCATCGCCCAGGCTCGAGTGCAGTGGCATTCTGCTACAGTTACCGCAGCCTCGACCTGCTGGGCTCAGGTGATCCTTCTGCCTCAGCCTTCCAGATAGCTGGAACCACAGGCATGCGCCACCACACCTGGCTAATTTCTTTCTTTCTTTTTTTTTTAATTGTAGCAACAAGGTCTCGCTATTGTTGCTCAGGCTGGTCTCAAACCCCTGAGTTCAGGCAATCCTCTCGCCTCTGCCTCCCAAAGTGCTGGAATTACAGACTTGAGCTACCATACCTGGGAAAAAATTAAATAAAAAACAAAAGCAGAGTAGCCAGGCATGGTGGTGCAAGCCTATAGTACCAGTTACTCAGGAGGCTGAATTGGAGGATCACTTGAGCCCAGAAATTTGAGACTGCCGTGAGCTGTGATCACGCCATTGCACTCCAGCCTGGGCAACCTAGTGAGACCCTATCTTTTCAAATAAATAAATAAAAATTAAAAACTGGCAACACAATTTTTATCTCTTTCCCCTGCTCTATTTTTTCAGAAGTGGACACAAATCGGCTTATATACTCAACTTAAAATAGTGAGAGGCTTGGCTGTGTTGGTAGAGGAACCGTAAGCTCTGTTCATCTTTGATGTTGACTATTGTTCTTAAAAATAAAAATGAGAGAAGGAAGCGGGGAGAAGGGTACCGTGATGCCTGAGGCTTGTCCCTTATGTGGGCCAAGGGAGACTCAGAACAGACAAACACAGGGAAAAAAGAGGGGACAAATACGGGTATTTAGAGAAGCTCAAAATCATGGCAGTGTTAGCTTGGTTTACGTTTCTTGAAATATTCTGGCCTCCTCTGCTCTGAAACCTAAAATGATTTGCATAGAAACAAGGATTTGATTATCACCGTGTTATGTTGGATTCATGTTAATATATTATATTGGATTCTTTAACTTGTCTTTGCAGGTTAGTTCGTGTGCTTTCTAAAGTTATTATGGGTTATAAGGGAAGGAATTGGGTCTTCATTCCATATACATGAATTTTGAATTCAGATTAATAAAATTTTAGAAAATGGAAAAGGCTGACTGTTTCAGACTATTACTCTTTTGGGAGTAATAAGGAGGGATCGTCATGAGAGTAACGACTAGATATCCCACATTTTCAGGACAGCCCTGGTTTAAAAAGCTGTTCCCGCAAATGTGCCCGGGGTCTGATTTTCAATTTGGAAAGGGTAGCCACTGCCATGAGGGCCTCAGATGCTGATTCAGCTCTGCAAGTCATAGCAGAACTGAACGTTCTGCACGGGGATGTGTGTCACACCCTTGGAGAGCCATCTCACACCACAAACACACATGTGACTTTGATTTATCCCAGAGTCCCAGTTTAGACACTTTGAGTAGCACCTTCACAGAGCAAACTGTACAACCACAACTGCCACGGGCGTGTTGTGTTCCAAGGAAAGAAATCTCAGGGAACCAGGCTGAAGAAGAATCAAACAGGTCAATGCCGGGCACAGTGGCTCACGCCTGTAATCTCAGCACTTTGGCAGGCCAAAGCAGGAGGATGGCTTGGGCCCAGGAGTTCGAGACCAGCCTGGGCAATGTAGCAAGACCTCATTTCTACAAAAAAGTTTTAAAAATCAGCAGGGCATGGTGGCATGCGCCTATAGTCACAGCTACTCAGGAGGCTGAAGTGCAAGGATCACTTGAGCCCAGGAGGCTGAGGCTGCCATGAGTCGTGATCGTGCCACTGCACTCCAGTCTGGGTGGCAGAGCAAGACACTCCGACTCAAAAAAAGAATTATTATTATGAAACAGGACAAAGCTGAGGTGGGGAGATAGAACATGCACCTCTTGGGCCTCTCCTTCCTACCTGGGAGCAGCCCTGAGGCCCTGGGAAGAGGCCTCAGAACTCCATGGAACTCACGGGCTCCCCAAAAGGCTCTGAACTGGAGCAAGTGGGGGCTGCGTCTCAGCCCTCACCTCCCACTCCGCCCGCCTGGGACCCTGCATTCCAGTTTGGGCTGGGGGAATTCTCCTGAGGAGGACCTTTGGCTCTTCCTGATGTGAGGCAGCAGTAACCGCCAGGTGCTGCAGATGTCCTGAGGGTTAGGTTGGGTTGGGTTGGGTGTGCCCCGCAAGCACGAGCTTTGCTCCTTGAGTGTGGTCTGCGGTGGTGTCGCTTCCAGTGCTTGACTCCCCTCTCCGCTGGGTTGCCTGGTGGGGCTGGATGCCGGTCCCAGCCTGTGGACGTGGGGCACACGCAGCCCGGTTCTCTCCCCATAGCCAGATTTCTCCTGATGACATTTTGTTTTGTTCGCTAGATGATGACTCCGATCTGTACTCTCCCCGATACTCCTTTTCTGAAGACAGTAAGTGACTGTGAACTTCCAGGTTGCGGGGGAGGGAGAGAGGGCAGTGGGTGAGGGAAGGTGGCGGGTTTCTGGTTTTAAGCCTTTTGTCTGCACTGTCTTTCTCCAGCAAAATCTCCGCTTTCTGTGCCTCGCTCAAAAAGTGAGATGAGCTACATTGACAGTGAGAAGGTCGTTAAAAGATCCGCCACGCTGCCCCTCCCGGCCCGCTCATCCTCACTGAAATCAAGCCCGGAAAGGTAGGTGCCCCACCCGTCGCTCCCAGCCTGGGCCTCGTGAATGTTCCTCGAGACCCAAGGGCTCCTTTCTTAGGGATGAGCAATTTGAATCACCTGTTAGCAGTGCCTTGTTCGTTCTGAGTCTCAGTCTCCTCATCTGTAAAATGGGAATAAGAACAGCACGACCCCTTGACAGGGATATTGCTAGGGTGCATGTAACATTCCTAGGCTCGCCTGGCTCATAGCGTGGGCCTAACTGGTGTTGATGATAATTATCATCACTTTTTACGTGTTTTTTTTTTTTTTTTGAGTTGGAGTCTCACTCTGTCACCCAGACTGGAGTGCAGTGGCATGCTCATGGCCACCCCAGCCTCAACCTGCTGGGCTCCGGCGATCCTGCCGCTTCAGCCTTCCAAGTAGCTGGAACTACAGGTGTGCGCTACCATGCCCGGCTAATTTTTGATTTATTGTAGAGACGAGGTCTCGCCAAGTTGCCCAGGTGGGTCTCGAACCCGCAGGCTCAGGCAATCCGCTCACCTCAGCCTCCCAAAGCGCTGGGATTATAGGCTGAGCCACCGAGCCCGGGTACTTTTTATGTTTTCACAAGAGATCTTAACTGCAAGATTTGTCACATGTTTTTATATTCTGTGTGCATACTCTGTTCACATATTCATAGCAAAGACTGTGATTTCCAAAGGAAGCCACACTGCTTTTTAATGGGAACTATTATTTTTTTGCATATATTTAAGGTGTAGAATGATGCTTTGATATACATGCACACAGCGAGATGGTTACTACAGTCAAGCAAATTAATATATCCACCATCTCAGTTACTTTTTATGTGTGTCTGTGGTAAGAGCAACTAAAATCTACCCTCTCTGCACATCGAAGCCACACTTTTTAGTGTCCATTCATCCATGCAGCATGTATTATTCATGTGCAAGGAAGGCATGGACTTGTTCTGATGACGGCATTGGTCATCCCAATCACCAGCCACCCAGTTTCTTTTTATTTTTTTGAGTTGGAGTCTCACTCTGTCGCCCAGATTGGATTGCAGTGGCACGCTCCTGGCCACCGCAGCCTCGACCTTGCTGGGCTCCGGCAATTTTTCCGCCTCAGCCTTCCAAGTAGCTGGAACTACAGGCGCGTGCTACCACGCCCGGCTAATTTTTTGATTTATTGTAGAGATGAGGTCTCTCCAAGTTGCCCAGGCGGGTCTCGAACCTGTGGGCTCAGGCAATCCACTCACCTCGGCCTCCCAAAGCGTGGGGTTACAGGCTGAACCACTGAGCCCGGCTCACCCAGTTTCTTTTCCTTAAGCTCTTATCTCTGAAAGTTCCCTATGGAACAGCCTTCTCATGATGTTTGAACAGGTGTCTGAAGCCTCTTCCAGCACACAACAGGATCTGGCTCAGCAAAACTATTTTCCCTGTAAATACACAGCCAGTCACACCTCCATACCTTTTTCCTCTCTGTAGACAATTGAATGGCTGTTTTAAGAGCACCACCTGCCGGGTGCGATGGCTCAAACCTGTAATCCCAGCACTTTGGGAGAGCAAGGTGAGAGGATTGCCTGAGCTCAGGGGTTCAAGACCAACCTAGACAACTTGGTGAGCCCTTGTCTCTACAATAGTAAATAAACTGTGCGTGGTAGTGTGCGCCTGTTGTTCCAGCTATTTGGAAGGCTGAGGTGGAAGGATCGCCCGAGCCTGGCAGGTCGAGGCTGTGGTGACCGTGAGCATGCCACTGCACTCCAGCCTGGGTGACAGAGTGAGACTCTGACTCAAAAAATAAAAATTAAATTAAAAAAAAAAAAAAAGCACCACCCATACATCAGCATTTACCTGAGGAGTTTGATAATTAATATGAAAGGAAGGGCCGGGCACAGTGGCTCACGCCTATAATCCCAGCACTTTGGGAGGCCGAGGTGAGAGGATTGCCTAAGCCTGTGGCTTCAAGACCAGCCCGGGCAACTTGGCGAGACCTCATCTCTACAATAAATAAAAAAAATTAGCTGAGCATCATGGCGCATGCCTGTAGCTCCAGCTACTTGGAAGACTGAGGTGGAAGGATCGCTTGAGCCCAGCAGGTCGAGTCTGCAGTGGCCAGGAGCGTGCCACTGCCCTCCAGCCTGGGTGACAGTGAGACTCCAACTCAAAAGAAAAAAAAATGGAAAGAAGACTGAGTAGACCCATAAATTCTTCACAGATGCCACTCATCAAGCACCTACTGGATGCTTTCTTTGCAGGTTGAACCAGATGTTAAGGAAGAATAGAAGTATATATCAGTCATTGTCCCTGCCTTCAAGAAATTTATGCCTTGCATGTAAAACTATGGTAATCGTGCAATCTAAAACATACTAAATCGTACAATCACAGTGCAAACTGCAATGATGCACATGAATTAAAAACTTGCAAACAGGCCAGGTGTATTAGCTCACCCCTGTAATCCTAGCACTTTGGGAGGCAGAGCTGAGAGGGTTGTCTGAGCCTAGGGGTTGGAGACCAGCCTGGGCAACTTGATGAGACCTCATCTCTACAGTAAATCAAAGAATTACCCAGGTGCGGTGGCATGTGCCTGTAGCTCCAGCTACTTGGAAGGCTGAGATGGAAGGATCGCCTGAGCCCAGCAGGTTGAGGTCGAGGTGGCCGTGAGCATGCCACTGCACTCCAGTCTGGGTGACAGAGTGAGTTTCCAACCCCAAAACCAAATTGTCAACAATTTCCAAGGATTCTTGCCAAGTTAAGTATCTGTGCCGAAGGCTGGGATTGGTGGGTAGCTGGGTGGGGTGTAGAATACGGAAGAATGCAATTCTATTAGCAGCTGGCATTGATTGGGTGGTTACTATGGGCCTGGCACGCTGTTCAGTGATTCACAGGATCCTCATTTAATCCGTACCACAACGCTTTTTTTCAGATGAGGAAACTGAGGTACCAACAGGTCAAGTGCTTGTGTGAGCTCACCTAGCTAGCAAGTGGTGGAGCAGGATTTGAACCACAGTCACCTGGCCCCAGGACCTGTGTTCTGTCTCACTGTGCTAGTGTGAGTGGGAAGAACACACACACTGGGGGAATGATAAACCCGTGAGAGCAGAGCAAGGTGACAGATTTTTCCAGAGCTAGCTTTGTTACTTCCTCCTCCCTCCCTGCTTCTTTCTCTTTCTCTCCACTTCCTGGTGCCTGGTTTTGAGCACTGGTCACTTCAAGCCTTTTGCAAAGTGAGCACAGAGATTTGAATGGTTGTCTTAAGAAGCAAACCAGCACAACCACATCTTTCTCCCTGACTCAGATGTTATGCTTTGGATATAGAGATTTTCTGATTAGACTGTAGCCAACCCAAATCTGACCATGTTGGAAACGGATGCTCATTTTCATGAAAATAGCTCTAATAGGATTTTCTTTCTGCAGAAACGACTGGGAACCCCCAGATAAGAAAGTAGATACGAGAAAATACCGTGCAGAGCCCAAAAGCATTTACGAATATCAGCCGGGCAAGTCTTCCGTTCTGACCAACGAAAAGATGGTAATGTGCATATTCAAGTCTTCTTGTCTCACCCTGTCCGTGTTCTTTAATCCGGATGCATTGTGCAGTCAGATTACATTCCTTGCCCCTTGAGACAGATTTGCTTTGTATAGGAGACAATGAAAAAATGAAGTATTTTTACCCCTTTCATTTTTGCAGGTGTTCATAAAACACGTCCCGAGAAGCTGCTTTTAAAGATTCCTGCCATTGTGCCCTGTTGTTCTTTGTGCATGGTTTTAACTCATATTAATTTATCTACTAACCTAAAGATTGATTTTGCTGCTGTCTTTTTTTTTTTTTTTTTTTTTTGTCTAGCTGTTAATTTATCAGGCTTTTTATTAGCGGAAATACAATTTTTTTAAGTGACGCTGAACAGGCATAAATTCTGTAGAAGTTACTAGAACATAATTGAAAGATAAATAACTAATAGAATGTTATGACTTGGAAAAAAGGCCCCAGGCTGTTGGAATGTCTTTTAAATCTTTCTTTTTTGACAAGTACAGTGTGGGAGGACTAATTTCATCTTCCGTCTGGTTTATGACTCCCTACACAAGTTCGCATCTCCAAACAATTAGGAGTGAGGGAGAAATGGCAAAGCAGACCACCCTGAAGAATCAGCCTTCTCTGTAAAATGAGAAGAGTTTTGACAAACTGGTTAGTTTCCTATCTGCCAATCATGCTTCCTTTCATTCACCCTTCATTAGAAAAAGCTGGTTCAAAACCGTGCTCCTGTTAAAAGGTTCTCCAAGCTCCATTAACGCCGCGATCCTCTGGACTGACAGCAGGCTGAAATTATGCTGGGGACTGGCTTTTATTAAAATGCCGTCACCATGCCGTGTACAGAATAAGCAGACCTCTGAAATGCAGGCTCCAATTATGGTCCCTCCATCTCCTCTGCTCTGTAGGATTTTAAGGAAGAATCGATTTGACTTTTACTGAAATAAAAATGTGACATCTTTCACAGCGCAGACAGGTAATTTTAACTAGGAAAAAAGGTCAACAGGTCACAGGAACACTTGGAGGGCTGTCATTCTTCAGCATTTGTTGTGCACCACAGTTATCTCAGGCAGAAAGTTCAGAGAGGAGGTTAGAATTTTGCCTCTGGCTTCACTCTCATTGGAGGTGCCTATTAGGATGTACCTCAGGCCGGGTGCTTGGGCTTATGACTGCAATCCTAGCACTTTGGGAGGCTGAGGCAGAAGGACTGCTTAAGCCCAGGAATTTGAGACAAGTGAGTCCTCGTTGCTACAAAAAATCAGCCGGGCATGGTGTTGCATAACTGTAGTCCCAGCTATTCAGGAGGCTGAGGTGGGAGAATCGCCTGACCCCAGGAGGTCGAGGCTGTTGTGAGCCATGATTGTGCCTTTGCACTCCAGCTTGGGTGACAGAGTGAGTCGCTAACTCAAAAAAAAAAAAAAAAAAAAGAAGGTGCTTTTTTTTTTTTTGATTGGGAGTCTCACACTCTGTTGCCTACTCTGCAGTGCAGTGGCACGATCACAGCCACCGCGGTCTTGACCTACTGGGCTCCGGCGATCCTTCCACCTCAGCCTTCCAAGTAACTGGAACCACAGGCATGCGCCACCATGCCCAGCTAAGTTTTTGATTTATTGTAGAGATGACATCTTGCCAAGTTGCCCAGGCTGGTCTCAGACCCCTGGGCTCAGGCAATCCTCTTGCCTCCACTTCCCAAAGGGCTGGGATTACAGGCATGAGCCACCACACCCGGCTAGAAGAAGGTACTTGGTATGTCATAAACATGTAAGGTAACCTTCCACTTAGGTGTTCCTGGTGCTCTACAGATATATTCCTAACATATTTAATAAATATGCCCAGGACCAACTAACCTAGATTATACTCATACATTTAGATGATTTCAGGGACTCTATGGGCCTTTGAGTGTTTTTATTTGGCAATACTATCACTGATAGATTGTCACAGCTCTTATTGAAGGCCTTTTTTTCTTAGTTTCTTCTGTTTCCAGCTCCCTTCCTTGGCTCATAGTAATTTAACCACTATTCAGAACTAGGAAAGACAACAACATACTTTAATGTTTCTCATCACTGCCCCAGTAGGTTCCAGACTCTTCCATATCATGGTTCTTGGGATCATTTCTATTGTTTTTACAAACCCTGAAAGCAACGCCTAGTGCCCCGTGGGTTCCTCTTGGGGATGGTGCAGCACACACATGGGTCACAGAGCATGTCTGGGTGTCACCACACAAGCAGTGCCTCTCTGTTGTCCCAAGTCCTGGGTTGCTCCACTGATTGCACAAGGACAGCAAAGCCACACCAGTGGGGGACAAAACCATCCAGTAGTTTAATTTAGTACCTTTCACCCAAATCAGCTCTGTTCTTCCAAAGAGAATTTGTTAATGTTCGAGAGAAATTTCAGTCGAATCTTCATCTCTTGACAGTCTCCCCTTCATAGTCGCTGAATTGGTCCTTTCCGTTTGATTTTTTCCCCCTGCTATTTTTATCACAGAGACAGAAAAGTTGAAATGTGAGCTTCAGCGTGTGAGTCTTCCTTTTTGGTATCCAGTATCTGGCTTTCCAGAATTTGAGCGCACACCGTCCTCCTACACACACACACACACACACACACACTTTTTGTTGTTAACTGTGGTAGGTGTACTAACCAGTGACAGATGTAAAATCTAAGTTTGCTCTCAGAGATGCACTACCTCATTTTGAGGGGGAAGAAAGTGCTTTTTGCTTCCATAAGGACATAAGCAGGTCTTATGCCTAGACCTACTTGACTCTGGCCACTTCAGCTACGAAGCACATGTATGCATTGTTAGCAGTAAGCGTGGAATGATAAACTATAAAGGCTGCCCTAGAACTTGTTCTGCCCTTAGAGCAAACCCAAACCATCTCAGACAGGTGACAGAAACGCTGTCCCACTTTCAAAATCCTCTACAGAAGATTTTCAACCTAGACAACCTATTCACCTATTCAGAAGACACACTGGGAGGCCTTCATACCTTATTGGCCCCTCTTAGTATAGTAGGAATTCATTTTTTTTCTTGTGGCCTTGGAATCAGAGATCTGTTGGTCAGTTCCTGCTTTGTTACAAAGGGCCCTTTTCAGACTTGGTTCCTTTATCCTTTCCTCTGAAGTCCCTTCCAGAATTTCAGCTCAATTCAACAAATATCTGTAAAGGATAACTTTTGTGCGCCAAGCCCTGGGTCAGACATTGAGGTCTCTGCTCCCAGAGGCCAGCAGTGGGAAGGCCACATCCTAAGCAGTAATACCGACATGATACACATTTGGAGGTGCAGATCAGGGATTGACCCCGCTTGGTTTCTTCCACTTCTCCGTCACTTTGAGTTCCTTCCCTGACATTTCAAGTTGGTGACCCTGCCCTGCTCTATCGCGGTGTCAACTGCAAACCTAGTAAGTCTCAGCCCTGTCATTTCAAGTACAAGAAGTGGAACATCGTAATGGGAAGAGCACTGGAGTAGGAATGGGAAGATCTGAGTTCTGGGTTCCAGTTCTGACTCTGCCTTATGTCTTGGGGCAAGTGACTTAACCTTTCTGAACCTTGGCGTTTTCATCTGCAAATAGAAATATCACCTGGCCTGCCAGCCTTATTGAAGTACTGAGTGGGCATGATTGAAGTATGATAATATGGATGCAAGATATGAACATTATAACGTGCTACACAGGCCAGGCAAGGTGACTCACGGCTGTAATCCCAGTACTTTGGGAGGCCAAAGCGGGAGGATCACTGGAGGCCAGGAGTTCAAGACCAGACTTTGTCTCTGCAAAAAAAAAATTTTTAATTAGCTGAGCATGGTAGCATGTACCTGTCTTCCCAGCTACTCAGGAGGTTGAGGCGGGAGGACCGCTTGAGCCCAAGAGTTGGAGGCTGCAGTGAGCTATGGTCACCCCACTGCACTCCACCCTGGGCAACAGAGCCAGACCCTATTTCTAAGTAAATAATTGCCACACAGATATCATAGCACACGCGGGTGATTTATTTAATTGAAGTTTGAAGCTGGTCTGTGACTCCCATTCAAGAAGCAAGACTGGCTTTGAGGAGAAGCCTGCATTTTCTGGGCATGTTAGCTGCCCTTTCTGAGGGTTTTTCTGAGCCAGGAGAAGTTCGCCTGGCATTCTGGGATTTGCCCTGCCAGCTGGGACAGAGTTCCTTCTCTGATTCCGGAAGGATGTTTTCTACTGATCTGTTCCATCGCTGAATCTACGACTGGGTTATGCATGGCAGAGTCACATGCAGATGTGAGGGCTGTGTGATATCACCCTTTCACCTTTATCTCTGGGCGGCTCAAGGGGCGGAGGCTGGCTGCCCTGGGCCCAAGCTGTTTGGAATACCATCTGATTCTGTTCTTGACACAGCATCACCCTCCATAATCTATAGGCAACCTTCAGGGATAGAATGGGTTAATTCTTTCAGGACCTCAAGTACCCAAACTTTCAGGCAGTTTCCCAAAAAAGTTGGTACACTTTATTTAAACAATAAAAAAATAAAAAAAGGCTAGCCTATTCCCAGAGACCAGTTTATAAATATTCTTTGTAAAAATAACAAACATGAAAGCGGTTTCAAGAAGCCCCATGAAATAGGTTGTAAGAATAGTCCACAGAGTACGTATGGTACCAGAACTTTATACATGTTTGCCCACATATTACAATTTAAAAAGAATGTCCCAGTGTCTAAACTGTCACTCCTGAATAGTCATGTCTTCGTGGGTATTGTGCCTCCTTTCACTGAATAAATACAGAATCTGTTTCCTGCAGTGAGATCACGCCTTCTCCTTCAAGGTGTAAGTCCTTGGTCCCCCCAAAACAATTGAAAGAGGTTTTATCTGGATGTAGGTGGACAGACCTGGTGTTTCTGTATATATTTCCCCCTGATTTCAGCTTAGTTGAATTTCAGTTAAAGAAAGGTTCTCTGCTATCCATCTGTGTCTTCCTCTACCTGTAGCGGTAGAGGAAGGTGGTAAATATTCTTCTAAGGATCGTAGAAGAAGGGCTTGGTAAAGGTCACTAAGAAAGTTTGCGGCCATTTCTACCAGCTGCAGAACAGCTATGTGCGTTCAGGAAGAACTACTTTATAAAGTAGTAGCCTTAAAGACCTGCACACCTGACATGGCGACCCCCTTCCTCAGGTTTCATAGCCGGGAAGTTGTGAAGTTTCTTGTGCGATGTTTTCAGTCTCCGTAGAAAGTATGTACATTTTCTATTTCTGATTGTTGTAGAAAATCACCCTAACTCTTTTGTGATTATCGAAGTTTTTTGAAACATGTTTACATCATGAATTTAATTAAGCCATGACCCTCAAGCACTTTTATCAGATGTGTATGTATCTCCAGTTTGCTAAGGGGAAAACCTGATTTACTTTCCAGACATTCATTTTCCAACGAATTATTTCCAGAAACACATGTTACTCCACAGAGTATAGTACTAGAACTTTCTACATATCTAATTAAATATCTAATCCCATGAAATCAAATTTTCAGTCTGTGCGATACCGCTTAGTGTGATGTAAAGTGAGAAATCTAACTGATTTTTGTAACATAACCCAGAAGTTTTTTTCCCTTTGTTCTGTTGTCTGTCTTGTCTAGCTTTTCCCTCACTTTATTTTGTCCTGTTCTTTAACATCTATTTGTTAGAAACACAAAGTATATTCTGTCTGTATTCATTCCCTGGATGCTTAAGATGTTTTTTCGCTGTGTCCTCTGTTTTTACTTATATCATCTTCGCTTTACTGTGTACGGGACATGGTTTCTCACCTATTCACGTGCCATTAAAGATGCAGTATTAACCAATTGGCTCCTATAAAGTGTCAGTATTTTGTGTTTATTTGGAAAACCTTAAGGCAGCCTTGCAAATAAATACTAAAACCGTGCTCGCCCATAAAAGTCGTTTGCTCTACTCAACTGGCATAGATGGCTTAATGTTTGGTGTACTCACCAGGTTATCTGCGTGTAACTAATAGCTCTTAGTCCCCAAAGACAATTTTTGTAAAGAGGAAATAAAGGCTTTCTTTTCTTCTACAATACCAAAAATGATTGTGGAATATTACGCCCATATTCAGATTTGTTGTGTGGGCAGCCAAGTTTTCCATCTGTAGTCTGCCTTTGCATTAGAGCTAAAACTGACTCACTATTCCCTGCCTCAGTTTCCCTGTTTTTTATATAAACCCATCCTCTCCCTCCTGTTTTTGCGGGCATCAGTAAAAACAGGTGATTGCTGCACCTGAAGGCAGTTGCTGGGTATACCTGGAAACCACTGCATCTCTACTGGCCTGTTCCTATGTAATCTTTGCATAATGTTATCCTTCTCTTTCTTCCATTTCCCTATCACCAACCCCTATAGAGTCGGGATATAAGCCCAGAAGAGATAGATTTAAAGAATGAACCTTGGTATAAATTCTTTTCGGAATTGGAGTTTGGGAAACCGGTAAGTTTAATAGCTTCAGTGGTTATACGCCTTTTAAGATCATGCTGTTGGTGCATTGTTACTGCTCGAGAATCAGATCTATTTGTAAGGAGTCAGGAGGTGGGGCGCAGTCGTGTTGGGTTTCTGTAAAGGGATTGTCTTTCCTGAAACACTCCAACCTGTGAGACTTCTTTGGTCTTACTTCTCCGAGGAAGGACAGTGAGCTCTGGAAGTATATCTTGCCGGAATATCCCAGAGAGACACAGATAATCACTGCTTGTCTTGGCCACTCCTGCCACTGAGAGCAGATGTCACATGCCTTGTGGATGGCGTTATTTCAACCCTTGATTCGCTTCCTTGACCAAAGTCTTTATGACATACGGAAAGCAAGCAGGAAAATGCACAGCACACCGAGAAGGCCAGCATTGTCACTGCTGTCAATAGTGTTTTTCAAAGCACACATGTGGCCAGGCTCAGTGGCTCAGCCTGTAATCCCAGCACTTTGGGAGACTGAGGTGAGTGGACTGCCTGAGCCCACGGGTTTGAGACCAGCCCGGGCAACTTGGTGAGACCTTGTCTCTACAATTAAAAAAAAAAAACCCAAAAAACAAGAAACAAAACTAGCCGGGCGTGGTAGTGCACATCTGTAGTTCCAGCTCCTTGGAAGTCTGAGGTGGAAGGATCACCAGAGCCCAGCAGGTTGACACTGGAGTAGCCGTGAGTGTGCCGAGGCACTCCAGCCTGGGTGACAGAGTGAGACTCCAACCCAAAAAATAAATAAATAAAAGCACACATGCTATAAAGAGAAGGGAAGTGCCAAAGCAGGCCTCTTTGGGCAGATGTGACCCACAAAGGCAACCCCATTATAGGTGACTTTCAGGGAATTATTTTTATGAGTTAGGGTAGCATTTCCTAACACTTGAAATGGGAGTTAGGAATTCTAGCATTTTTAGGGTTCAGCCTGAGCTTCCCCATGACATCTCTGACTTGGCCTTGGTACAAATTGACCCCGGATACTTTAAGGAGGATTTTCCTAGCCCTGCACCCAGAAGAACTTCAGATGGAAGGGAGAATTGAGCCCATCCTTTCACTAGAGACTAGGACTGGAAACCGACTTCAGAACTCTCATCTTAATTATTACGGCTGCAAAAAGGAATTTACAGGTGGAGTTGAGTGTATAAAAACATTGTATTAGACGACGGTATGAGACCTTAAGCACTGAATCCAGCTTTTGAATGACTGTGGTCTGGGATGATACTGTTATTTGAAGGCAGGCGTGAATTTTCTAGTTCAGTAAAATGTTAAATGCCACGATGCATTTTTTCATTAAGACGAAGACAAAGAGAAATGAAGCGGGTGCTCTGGAATGACTCGTGTGATTTAGCAGTGCCGAGCTTTGAAAGCACAGGCATCTTCTGAGTTGGGAGCACCAGACTTGCAAACAGCCTGCTTCTTGCTCTTTTCTGGTCCCTCCTAGACTCGGGCTCCCGATAGCCGCTGAGCTGTCCTGGATGAACAGCACCACCTAGTGACCGGTGGAGAGGGACGCGTCTAACCCAAAGCCGGCACCCTTCTCCCCTTCCCCCCCAGACATTGGTGCACACCTCATTTATTCTTTCTCTCCTTTTTTTCTCTGCTGTTCATCATTCCGACATCTATTAAGTCTACCTTTTTCACACTGCAGATATTTGTCGGTATCCTCACCCTTTCCCTTTTCTTCTTTTTCTTAAAACCCGCTCAGTTATCTCACACAAAAAAAGCTTTTGCTTTATTAGTTCTCCTCCCCCCTAAAAAAGACCATTATTGTAGCAATAATGCCATAGTTTCATCAAGGAAAGCAAACGTTATTAGTTTTAAATTATGTTTAATAAAGATTCCATGCACCGTGGCTCATGCCTGTAACCCCAGCACTTTGAGAGGCTGAGGTGGGAGGATTGCCTGAGCCCAGGAGTTTGAGACCAGCCTGGGCAGCTTGGTGAGACCTTGTCTCTGCAATCAATCAAAAAATAAGCCAGGCATGGTGGTGTGTGTCTGTATTCCAGCTATTCGGGAGGCTGAGGCAGAAGGATTGCCCGAGTCCAGCAGGTCAAGGCTGCGGCGGCCATGAGCATGCCACTGCTCTCCAGCCAAGGCAACAGAGTGAGCCATCGACTCAAAAAAAAAAAATTCAATGCCATGGATTTTTAAAGTCCCTTTCAGAATCCAAAAATTTCTGGCCACCTCATCTGCTAAATAACTAAACTAGTTTTATCTGAAATAATTAGTGTTTAGGAAAAATTATGAAAATTTTTTTTCTAATTAAATGTTTGGTCTGTTTGACCAAATTATCATCACAAATAATTTTTCTTGACAACAGATATTATTCCAGTCCCGGTATACATTAAATAGGCTCTGTGAATAGCTTAGTAAATTAACACTGTTTCTACTGAAAACTCCAGTCTGAGTTTTCACTACTTAAGACAGAGGTTGAGAACACAGTCCGTTTATATGAGAGCCTTTCTATCACTTGTATCCCTACTCCATTGCTCTAACTGACCCTTACTTATTTAAAGACTTCGAGATGCTTTTCCAAAATGTCATTTCCTCTGTGCATTCCTTGCACAAACTCCAGAATCCCGCTAATGTGACTACTCCCTTTTGTGTAGGCCTTCCTTTAAAAGATAATACTTTCGAAAATTTGCCAGAATAACTTAGTCTGTGTCTGTATTCTGAGGACCAGCACTGAGATAACTCTTTGTTCCAGTCTGAGGCATCCTAAGGGTGGGCTTCTTATCTAACTGGGCCAACAGGACTTGGGGAAGAATTTTTTAACTTCTCTTCTTACCCCTGACACAAAAGAGTAAGAGACACAAACAAAAGTGGCGTAAGCCATGGGAGGCGTTTTGGAACATTTTCCAGCCGTTTAGAAGCAGAGTGACTGAGGTCGCGGGTTCGAGACCCACCTGGGCAACGTGGCGAGACCTCATCTCTACAATAAATAAAAAAATGAGCCGGGCATGGTAGCGTGCGCCTAGTTCCAGCTACTTGGAAGGCTGAGGCAGAAGGATCGTTGGAGCCCAGCAGATCGAGGCTGCGGTGGCCGGGAGTGGCCACTGCACTCTAGTCTGGCGACAGAGTGAGACTCTGACTCAAAAAAAAAAAAAAAAAAAAAAAAGAAGCAGAGTGAAATTAAACTCCTGCCAGATGGTGTGGATTCACAATTCTACCTTTTTTTTCCCCCTCTCATACCAACTGGGGACCACATCCTCCGAGTACAGTCTACCAGAACTCAGAGTCTAGACATTGACCCTGAATGCCTTTTCTCCTCAGACTCTTCACTTAAAGCCACCCAAAATCAACTGAAATGTCAACAAGATCCTGACTATAATACCTTTTTAGCTGTAACACATCACAGACCAGCAAATAGTTCAAGACTCCAGTGACCATTTTGGAAAGAGTTATTTAAAATCAATTTAATTTGTAAACACTGTCCTGTTTTTACAGTAAAGAAAGAAATGAGTAGGGGTCCCATAAGTGACTTAAAAAGTCTACTTCCTCAGATGAGTGTTCCAAGTGAATTAAGTGTTAAAGGTGAATGATAATTGCAAATATTACTTATTTTGCACAATGCAGAATGTACATGAACAGAGAAGACATGACTGACCTGTCAGTGTCAGTGGTGAACACACGTGAAATCAGATTACTTTTCATTTGCAGATTCGTTACAAAGAGCCTGGGTATCAGCTCTTTCTTCTCTTCTTTTGTCTAATTTCTGCAGAAATTGACCTGATTTCTCTCCATAAATTCAAGGCAGAATTTCACACAGTAGCCTAATTTGAATGCTTATACAGAGTCGGTTATAATGAAAATTGTAGAAAGTTTTCGGAGCTGCCGGGCGTGGTGGCTCATGCCTGTAATCTCAGCACTTTGGGAGGCCGAGGTGAGAGGATTGCCTGAGCCCAGGGGTTCTAGACAAGCCTGGGCAACTTGGCAAAACCTCATCTCTACAATAAATCAAAAATTTAGTCGGGCGTAGTGGTACACACCTGTGGTTCCAGCTACTTGGAAGACTGGGGAGGAAGAATGGCCTGAGCCCAACAGGTCAAGGCTGTGGTGGCCGTGACCGTGCCACTGCACTCCAGCTTGGCAACAGAGTGAGACTTGGATTCAAAAAAAAAAAAAAAAAATCAGAGCTGTGAATGATCGCCCATGTTGCATCTCCTCAGAAGTCGTTATATAAGAAAGTTCAAGTCTGAGCAGGCAGAATGAGACGCTCCGCTCAGTGGGAGAGAGGTTCTAGGGTTAGAAGTGACCTGGACCTTCTGAATGTCCTATCCTCCCTCATTACACTTACAACGATCTCCCACCAGATTTCCATCTTAGGAATACAACTCTCATTCTGACACGAAGGATTAAAAAAGAAAATGAAAATTACCTCTCAGCTTCCCATTTAAATTCTAAGTTTAAACTTTGTTCTCTAAGGGGGATGGAAAGTATACGTCTACCACCAGGAGTTATTATCAACATCTAATTAAACTGGAAAAAGAGATTTCAAAATTGCTGGGGTGAGATTGCCGGGTGCCCTATTAAAGACCCATTTTTGTACACAGATTCTAACGCCAAAAACCACAGAAAGTACTTTTAGCTTAGCTTCCTGTCCAGACCCACACATTTGTTAATACAGGATAAATTTTTACAGCAGAGGAAGACTGCCTCAAAAATGTAGACTCTTCAGTGTCAATCTCATTAAAAGAACAGTGAGGAATTTTAAAGTTTCTGTTTTTGTTCAAATTCGTGTTGATGCTTTTCCCCCACCCTTTTTTTTTTTCCTTTTTCTTTTCTCTTTTTTTAAGTTTTCAGTATTTCGAATCCAAGGATGAGTTGCCTTTGAGACACAGACATAGAAACAGACTTCTTAGGTAATGGTCCCGGCTCCCAAGTCCCCCAGGCTTCTCCTCGGGGCAGGCAGCCTTGTGTCCGAGACCGAGACCGAGACCGTAGACAGTGCCCACCCCCTTCGCTCTTGAGTCCACCTTTCTGTGTTGATACGGTTCTCCTAATGTGCCCCTCCTTGTTTGAGCCAGTCTCCATGTTTGTCTTATGTCTTTATGCTCATTTCTTCATTTCCTCCTCTGCTTCCCGTCAGCCTCCCAAAAAGATATGGGATTATACTCCTGGAGACTGCTCTATCCTTCCTAGAGAGGATAGAAAGGTAATTCCGCTGTGCCTCCTCCGTCGGACTGTGTGTGTGCGCTCTAGCCTTGGTTAGCGTGAGTGTGTTGTGGGTTTGTTTTGTTTTGTTTTCTGAGATCACTTTGTTTTGTTTTGTTTTTTTCTTTTTAACTTGGTGACAACCTTTTTTTTGGCTTGGTGATAAAAAAAACTATTTAACAAAGTCTCTAAGACATATACTAATGTTTAGAGGTTGTTCAAGCAATTACTTATTTTTCTGACATAAAGTATTTGTCACAGACACCATACTCTGAAAAGAGAGGAAATAGGTATTTCCTTAAAGGTAAGGTTTTTGTGGTATTTGTAGTTCTCTTTAGCAAGTAGAATAGATTTTTGAAACTCTGATTACCTCAGGACTTTTTATTTTATATACCTAATGCTGCATTTTCTGTTTTCATGTCTTTAACTAATTTCTGGTGAGCTCTTGGTTTTAGTCATGCCATCTTGGCTTTCTGAAAGTCTAACACTAAAAAATATATATTTTTTTCATTTTTCAAACTTAACCTTCCATTCTTTCTCCTTTTCCTCTAAACTAAACATTCTTTCCCATCTTTTCTTTCTCGAACCAGACTAACCTAAACAAAGACCTCGACCTCTGCCAGACAGAGTTAGAGGCAGATTTAGAAAAAGTGGAGACGCTTAATAAAGCACCCAGTGCAGACGTGCCACAGGTATTTCCCAGTTTTTCTCATGCCATCAGTTCCTCGTCTGGCTCTGCCTCATTTTTTTGTTCGAGGTTTTTGACTTAGTCGAGGGGATGGGCGGCAATGCTGGTTATTTAAGCTGCATGGCTTTCTGACGCCTGGGCTAGACTCCCCCCTCCCCCACCCAGTTCATTTTTTGCTTGGATTTCTTTTGAGCTTGGCATCTTCCTTAAAGGGGATTCTTCACACTTACGCAGAGTGGCTGGTGATTTAACTCCCCCCCCCGAACCCCCATGTTATACTCTTTCTCTGCTTTCAAGGGGGTGACCATTTAATTTCCCTTCTTTCGCCTCTGTGCACCATCTCTGAATTTTCAGGGAGGCATTTTTGGCCATTTCCTTGTCTTTTTTTCAGCCCTGGGAGATGCCAACCTCAGAGACCCTTTTGAAAAGCGCAGCAGCAGTGATGTGGGTGCCTCTCCTGTGCATGGCGCTGTCCGAATAGTAGTGTTTGCCATTTTAAAGGCCAGAAAGTTCTCAATGAAAAAAATGCACTCAGACATCAGACATCCTGGACACCAAGGAGTGTTTGAAATGGAACCTGCATTGGTGTTTTAAGGGGAGATAAGCAAAATGTGTTTTATCAAAGGAAGGAGAGCTGGGTGCGATGGCTCAAGCCAGTCATCCCAGCCCTTTGGGAGGCTGAGGTGAGAGGACTGCCTGAGCTCAGGGGTTCAAGACCAGCCTGGGCAACTTGGTGAGAACTCGTCTCTACAATAAATCGAAAAATAAGCCTGGCGTGGTGACGCGCGCCTGTAGTCCCAGCTACTTGGAAGGCTGAGATGGAAGGATCACCTGAACCCAGCAGGTCGAGGCTGCAGTGACTGTGACCATGCTACTGCACTCCAACCTGGGCAATAGAGTGAGACTCCAACTCAAAAAAAAAAAAGAAGAGGAAGGGAGAGAGAGAGAGAGAGAGAGAAAGAGACCATGGTAAATAGACTTTAAGGGGAAACAAGAAAAAATGTTTGCAGAACTGTCCCCAGAGCTCCCTGACAAAACAAGAGAGACTCTTAAAAGGAAAGGATATCTTTAGAGAAGATAAAAAAAGGAATGTGGATACTGCTGAAAAAGCTAGGAAGGTCCACAATCTGTGGCAGGAAGAGGGGAAACTGCTGGCGAATCCATGTCCTACTTAAATAGAACCGAGACAAGGAACGTCAGACCGGCTCCTGGAGGAACCTGGGGATGAGAAGTCACGTGAGCACCGGAGACTCCAACTAGAGAAGGCGTGAAGAGACCGGGGGTTTGGGGGGCTGGTTAAAGAGAGAAGCTGCAGAGCTGCAGGCTGGCCGGGGAGTTGGGATTGGGGTATCCGGAGTTCCCGGAGCATGAGGGAGCCTGCCAGGCCAGAGATGGGTCCCAGGCTCTCCTTCAGAACTTGAAGGTGGGTGGAGAAGGCAGGATGGGACCGGGGTGGGGTGGGGTGTGCTGAGCTTTCAATCAGGGTGGAGACAGGAACCAGGTATAGCCACTGTGGGGTCAAAGGTTCAAGGTGGGAGGCAATCACAGCTACTCTGGAGGTCTGAGATGACACACTGGCCAAAAACGGATTAGAGGGCACGAAAGTAGAACGAAATACTAAGAGAATGCCTGTAACCTTTGCGAGAATGGGAGGCAGTTGGGGGAACCCCTAGGGGCAGAGCCTGCTTCTGGTACCCAGAACCCAGCCCGGGCCAGGTGGGCAGAGAAGAGTTCTGATGCATACATGAGTCATCTTCACGTTGTTTCACTTACCTGGTGCCCATTTGACCTGAATATGTATGTATAAGACATGCCATGGCAGGTTCTAAATCAGTACCACAAAAGGAACTCAGCCTTCCGGGCCTTGACAGTTTAGCCCCGCTCGTAAATAAAAGGCCCATCAGGGCACAGCAGTGCCTGCTGAAAGCTAAGCGGATGGCAGGGGCTCAGAGTGCCCAAAGACAGAGAAATCTTGTGGAAATTCAAGAAGGCTTCTCGGAGTTAGCCAAGATCCTCAAGGGCAGAGGAAGCTTAGGTACGTGGTGTAACATGGGCATTATCATGAGGCATAGAGAAAGCAGTAGGAAGAACACAGAACACAGATGCGCACGTGTCTAAGGTGTATTCAAAGAGTAAGACAAGTAGCTGGAATAGCAAATTCGGGGTGGGAATAGTGGGGGATGGATTTGGGAAGGAGTGACCCTGGAGTGGAGAGGCTCAGAAAATATGGCTGAGGGAATGATTGGGGCTGACCGCAGACCAGCGATGTGATACACATAATTTTTTCGGGACAGTTGGTTCCGTGCTCTAGGCAGAAGAAGGCATTAGTCCGGGCGTGTGGGAGTGAGAGCCCATGCTGATGCAGCAACGTCAGGCAGGGAGGGTCGACGTGCGAGAGAGGGCCAGAGAAATTGCAGCGGGACGTTTTAACTAACTGGCGTGAAGATCAAAGCACTGGGGGTGGATAGAGACAAAGACCCCTGCAGGGTTTTGCCCAAATAACTAGAAGAAGGACATGAGCACATCGCATAAAAAGCCGGGGCTGGGCACAGTGGCCAGTGCCTGTAATCCACTCCTCTCAGGCAGAGATGAGTGGATTGCCTGAGTCCAGGGGTTCAAGACTAGCCTGGGCAACTTGGCAAGTCCTCGCTTCTACAATACATCAAAAAATTAGCCGGTCATGGTGGCGCATGCCTTGGTTCCAGCTACTTGGGAGGCTGAGACAGAAGGACTGCCTGAGCACATCAGGTTGAGGCTGCGGTGATGGCGAGTGAACTACTGCATTCCAACCTGGGGAACAGAGAGAGACTCCGACTCAAAAAAAGATAGAAAGAAAGAAAGAGAAAGCTGGGAAGAGTATTGGGTGAGGGAGTTGGTTTTAGGTAATTCTCCTTTGAGGCGTCCATCAGGTACCATGGAGGAAATGTCCAGGTGATGGCTACAGCCCTAAGACTAGGCCTCAGGAGAGAAGCAGGAGCTCCAGAAGGCAGTTGGAGTCACCTGAGGTGGTGATGGTGGAAGCCCTGGGAGTGGACGAAGGGGTGCACAAGAAAATCACGTCGAGAGAAAGGATGTGACAGCGAGAACCACCCATGGGGATGTTGGGCGGCGTGGACCAGGAGAAGGGAAAAGGCCGGACCAGCAAAGTTCCAGAAGGTGCAGAAAGCTAGGGATGGAGCAAGCGGAGAAAGTATGAGAACCACCCAGAGCTCCAGAGAGGTCCAGAAAGATGGACTGTGATGAAAGGTCAACGGATGTTATAATAAGAGGTTTCTAAATACTTTGGAGGCCGGGCACGGTGGCTCACGCCTGCAAACCCAGTACTTTGGGAGGCCAAGGTAGCAGGATTGCTTAAACCCAGGAGTTTGAGATCACCACGGGCAACAAGGCGAGACCTCATCTCTACAAAAAAAAAAATCAAAAAATTAGCCAGGCATGGTGGCATGCACCTGTAGTCCCAGCTACTTGTGAGGCTGAGGTGGGAAGATTGCCTGAGCCCAGGAAATCAAGGCTGTGGTGAGCTGTGACCATGCCACTGCACTCCAGCCTGGGCAACAGAGTGAAACCCTGACTCTAGGTTGATTGATAGGGGGGAGAGAGAGAGAGAGAGAGAAACCCTAACTCTAGATTGATAGATAGATAGATAGATAGATAGATAGATAGATAGATAGATAGATAGATAGATAGATAGATAGATAGATAGATATAGAAACCCTCTAGGTTGATTAATAGATGATAGATAGACAGATAGATAGTGAAACCTTGACTCTAGGTTGATAGATAGATAGATAAACCCTGACTCTAGGTTGATAGATGATAGATAGAAAGAAAGAAAGATGGATGGATAGACAGATAGATAAACGCTGAGTCTAGGTTGATTGATAGTAGGTGATAGATAGACAGACAGACTGACTTTGGAGATTGCTAGGTGAGTAGTTGGAGTTAGAGTATGTGGCAAAGACTTAGGGCATCCTGCAGGGTACAGCACTGCTTTAAAAGGTGTGATCATGAGCCGGGCTCAGTGGCTCAGCCTGTCATCCCACGCCTTTGGGAGGCTGAGGTGAGTGGA
>NW_007248653.1:73653-105181 GCF_000164805.1 Carlito syrichta | reverse complement strand
AAAAAAAAAAAAAAAAATGTGATCATGGAAGGAAGGAGGGAGAGAAGGAAGGGAGGGAGGGAGGGGACTCTGCAGGCTCATGCAAATGTTTCTTCAAGGGCAAGATCGGGGCAAGGTCTTCCAAGGTGGAAGGCCAGGGCGGGACAGGTGCCGAGAGAGGAACCTCAAGAAGAGGAGGGCGGGGCGCAGTGGCTCACACCTGTAATTCCAGTAACTTGGGAGGCTGAGAGGGGAGGATTGCTTGAGGCCAGGAGGTCGAGGCTGCAGTGGGCAATGATCGTGTCACTGCACTCCAGCCTGGGTGACAGAGTGAGACCCTGTCCCTTAAAAAAAGGAGAGGATGGGCAGGCAAAACAGAGTAGCCGAAAGGGCTGGCATGTGGAGGTAAGAGGGTGCCCCTTCTGAGAAATCATGGGTCTGGCATGGAGTAGAGCCCTCATCCTGGGCAGAAGGACTCTCAGAAATGGGAGGACAAAGCCCAGCAGGTTTCAGCAGGCAGACGGCGGGTGTGCAGGTTGCCTCCCACTGCCTGTCGTGGCCTCTTCCCTCTTCCACAAGCTTGTCCTTTTCCTTCCCTCTTTCTCTCCCGTCTCCAAATGTCTCTTCCCCAGATAGCTAGTTTTCCTTAAGACGGTTGTCATCAGAGATACGGTCATCACAAGAGATAGGGATAGCTTTAAAATTTGACTTTTGCATTGATGCATTCACCTACCACATTATTTTTCAAAACAAATATTTTGAACCCTTCGCATTTTTCTCTCCAAGACAACCACCGAAACCCTCTACCCCTCAGATATGTCGCTTTTTCGCTGCATGAAGCCTTTGGTTGCTTTCTTTTGTGTGGTGGCCTGATAATTTGGTAAAGCATCCACCCGCTGGTACCGAAATGGTAATTAGTAGGGTTTGTGAGATTGTGTGTCTCCCCATGTCCATGCTTCTAAATCCTCAGACAGAAGCAAGTTATCAAAATACAGTGTGGTCTTTTAAAATGCACTTCTGTATATTTCTGGACCTAAGTGTCGGGTGACCCTCTCTCTGGCTGTGGCATTTGGGGTGCATGAAGGAGTCTGCAGTGGCCTGGAGGGGGGCGGTCTGAGGGCTGGGTTGGAGCTGGTGGGGGTGTTGCTGTCCATGTCACTAATGCATGTCGACCCATGGTGGGCCATCGCCTGGTGGCCTGTGACAGAAGATAAAGTTCGAGCCAGGAGGCCATCTCCTGACTCGCCCAGAGAGCCTTGGCTGCCTTTGCTGGAAGGCAAAAGACCAAGAGAGGAAAGTGCCCCTGCCGGAACATTCCTCTCCCAGAGAAAGAACAGCCTCCACCAGCAATGAAAACCTTTCCAGCCCACTCCCTGACTCCCCAGGGCCTTATCTAAACTGGGAAAGGAAAGTGACCTCTCTTTCTTTTTCCCCTTGACTTGAAACATCCGAGACAAAATGAATCATCTACATTGTTTTTTTTTCTTCTCTCTCTCTCTCTTTTTTTTTTGACGTTTACAGAGCTCAGCCATCAGCCCCACTCCAGAAAGTTCTTCAGAGCCTCCTGGATAGTAAGTCGGCATCCCTCTTTTGTTTACATGGCTTAATGAATTAAATGTCAAAATGGGAAGGGAGGAGCTTGGGTTTGGGACCCAAAGTGTGTTTTGTGTGTATCAGTCTGGGTGACTTCAAATGATGCACAGTTGGGTGATAAGTGCAGCCTTTTTTAAAAAAAAATTTATTTATTTTAAAGATGTGGGGTATAATTCAGGGTTAAGTATACCAGTGGTCATTGTACAGGGAAAGTTTGGGCCTGACTTTGGTCCCCACTTAGCCTGGTAGGAGATCAGTTACCCTTATTGAAGCAGTATCCTCCCCTCCACCTCTAATTCCCCAGCCATGTCCCGCTACTGCCTATCCCTTTCTTATAGTATTATGGTAATTGTTCGGGGTCCACTTATGAGTGAGAACGTGTGGTAGATAAGTGCAGTCTTTTTTTTTTTTTTGAGTTGGAGTCTCACTCTGTCGCCCAGGCTGGAGGATAGTGGCACGCTCACGGCCACCGTAGCCTCAACCTGCTGGGCTCAGGTGATCCTTCTGCCTGATGAGTGCAGTCTTAATTGTAGTTTTCAAATTATTTTTCTTTCTCCTCTTCCCACTTAATTCTGTGATGGTTTCTATTACCTTTGATAAGTTTCCCCATGTTGGCATCTTCACCTTTAGAATGTGAATGTATTTAAGTTTAGAACCAAAGACTTCATTTGCTGGTTCTTGGGGAGAGGTAAGTGTGTGGCTGAGACAGGTCACACCTGGTAAGGTAGAGGGAGGGATGGTGAGGCTGGGGGAAGCCAAGCCCGGAGGGAGCCAGCTCACCTGATCCTCACAGATAAGGCCTGTTTCCCTGTCAATTCCCAGGCTGGGCGTGGTGACTCGGGCCTGTAATCCCATCATTTTGGAGGCTGAGGCAGGAGGATTGCTTGAGCCTCGGAGTTACCTGGGCAATACAGTGAAACCTCATCCCTTAAAAAAAAAATTATCAGGCCTCTGCCTAGTAGAGTGTCATCTGCTCCCTCGTGGGGTAACCACCAACCCCCTTCCTTGCCCGCTGCCTGAGTTGCGCTCTTATATTTGGATCAAATGACACACTCCTCAAGGGCAAAGCCTGTGTCTCCATATCGCCTGGGCACCCAGGACATTTGGGAAAGGAGCTTGTTCTGGGTGGAGTGTTTCCTTATCACCATCACACCTGATTGGCACTCTGCAATGTGACAAGGAGCAGTCACATCTGTTGCATGTTCTACGGTGCTGCTAAATCCACAGTGAGCAAAGTTGCTGAGTGTATGGATTTTTTTGAGTAGCATGACTGTGGACGCACGTCCTGCCTGCATTACCAGAGAAGGTGCTTTTGTAGGAGGGGTTTCATGTGAGGGTTGGTCCCCTGGGATTTGGGTATTTTGGTGGGAAAATGGGAAAACCTTCATCCTTTCAGGGTAGTGATCAAAATCTCTAGCTAGAGATCCATCATGCGAATTTTTCTTCCGTAAATCTGTGTGCTTCGTGGTTAACATATCCAGGAGCGTACAAAGGAATTGAGAAGATATATCAAGACCAGGCGCGGTGGCTCAGCCTGTAATCCCAGCACTTTGGGAGGCCAGGGCAAGAGAATTGCCTGAGCCTGGGGTTCGAGACCAGCCAGGGCAACTTGGTAAGGCCTCATCTCTACAATAAATCACAAAAACTAACCGGGCGTGGTGGTATGCATCTATAGTTCCAGCTACTTGGAAGACTGAGGCAGAAGGATTGCCTAAGCCCAGCAGGTTGAGTCTGCGGTGGCCATAAGCTTGCCACTGCATTCCAGCCTGGGCGTCAGAGTGAGACTCCAACTCAAAAAAAAAAAAAGAAGAAGATATATATATATATATATATCAAGACAGCAGCTAGAGGAAAGGTTACCTGCCTGGGAGGAGAGTTCTCACCTTGGAGAAGGCCTGGTACAGTATCTTGCACCCACTGTAGGGTTGGAGATCAAGCCACCAGCATGACAAGGAGGCTTCAGGGCCCAGGGGTGGCTGGGAGACCTTCTCCCTTTCCTCTCCGCTCTGGATCTGAGGCTCTCGCTCTTTTAAAGAGGTTTCCAGCCAGGCTCGGTGGCTCAGCCTGTAATCCCGCACCTTGGGAGGCTAAGGTGAGTGGATTGCCTGAGCCGTGGGTTCGAGACCCACCTGGGCAACTTGGCAAGATCTCATCTCTACAATAAATCAAAAAATTAGCCAGGCATGGTAGCGCGCGCCTGTAATTCCAGCTACTTGGAAGGCTGAGGCAGAAGGATCGCCGGAGCCCAGCAGGTCGAGGCTGCGGTGGCCGGGAGCGACCACTGCACTCCAGTCTGGGTGACAGAGTGAGACTCCAACTCAAAGAAAAGAGGTTCCCACAGAACTGTGCCTTCGGCTGTAAGGATGGCAATAAGTCACAGATCCCCTAGGCCCCAGAGGTGTGCTCTTAGAGGTGGAGCCCGCGGTTGACTCTAGGCTGCCTGCAGACCAAGAGCTTCCCCAAGCCCACAGCTCTCAGCAAGCTCCTTGGTCCCCAAGGCTACCCGTCTGTCTTCAGCCTGTCACTTGGGCCTCCTGACTGCCTGTGTGAACCCTGTGTCTGCTCTCTCCCTACCCTTCTTCATCCCCATCCCTGAAATGCACAAGGCAGAAAAGGCTGCTTCAGGGGGCCGGCCGAGCGGATTCCTTAGTCTGCTGGATCCAAGGCACAATGCTCCATATTATTTTGTTTGTTTGTTTGAGTTGGAGTCTCACTCTGTCACCCAGGCTGGAATGCAGTGGCATACTCACAGCCACTGCAGCCCTGACCTGCTGGGCTCCGGCAATCCTTCCGCCTCAGCCTTCCAAGTAGCTGAAAGTATAGGCACATGCTACCATGCCTGGCTATGGTAATGTTTTGATTTATTGTAGAGACGAGGTCTTGCCATATTGCTCAGGCTGGTCTCGAACCCATGGGCTCAGGCAATCCTCTCACCTCAGCTTCCCAAAGTGCTGGGATTACAGGTGTGAGCCACCGTGCCCAGCACTCCGTACTATAATAGGAATGTTAAGTGTAACCCTTTGATAGTGTGAAAAACACACACACACACACACACACACACACACACACACACACACACACATGCACAAAGTGGCAAATGAATAAAGCAGACTGTACTATTGAAAATTGGTCAGAAAAAAAAGTAGCTGCCATGGGCAGTCAGAGTAAGGAGCACAAGTCTTCAATAAAGTAATTTCAATGATTTATTGAGCATTTACTATATGCCAGGCTCTATACTTAGCATTTTATCTACTTCGCCTCATTGAATCCTCTCAGCACTCCAGACCCAGGTGTTATTTTTATCCCCATTTTATAAGTGAGGAAACAGGGACATCAGGGCCATGTAGAGCCAAGGTTCCACAGCTGGCTCTGGCATAGTTGTGTCCGGGATAGCCGCAGAGAGGTTCTGGGCCAGAGGTGTGGCAGTCAACTCTCAACGGCACCCTATAGATTGGAAATCTGGTAACACGATAGCAGAAGATGTGTACTAGGTTTTAATGTTTTTGAGATATTAAAAACAATTTAAGACTGGGCATGGTGGCTCACACCTGTAATCCCAGCACTTTGGGAAGCCAAGGCGGAAGGTCACTTGAGGCCAGGAGTTTGGGAGCAGCCTGGGCAACATAGCCAGACCTCGTCTCTACAAAAAAACATTGGTTTTTTAGTTAGCCAAGTGTTAGGTGCACGTGCCTGTAGTCCCAGCTACTTGGGAGACTGAGTTGGAAGGATTGCTTGAGCCCAGGAGTCTGAAGTTACAGTGAGCTATGACTTCACCTCTGTACTCCAGCCTATGCAACAGAGAGCCTGTTCCCCCCCCCGCAAAAAAAAAATCAAGCCACTATATAACATTGGGTTAGCAAGATTGAAGGGGACTAATATAAACCAATTGAAGGAGCAAGTTGTTTAAATTTAGACACTGGGTGCACATAAAGATATTTGATATATTCATTTACTAAGCATTCTTATTTGTCTCATTGAAAACGAGTCTCCAAATCCTGTTTTTCAGCCACAGCCTGAAATACTTGGCAGGAATGGATGAGCTTTTTTCCTCCTGCTATTCGGCCATTTGGGGATTCTACAGTCATCAGGCCTGGTTTTCTCACAGTTTGTCCAAAAGGGCAAGATTTTCCCTTATTTGGAATTGAGGAGCCCGCCTAAGCGGTGTCCTGACACAGAGGAATGTGTCCAGCCGCCCTTTGCTCAGCCAGTGAATGATTGCATCAATCTTCATGAGCGGGAATCAGCTCACGTAGCACCAGGGCAGACACCTTGCGAACTGAACCTGGCCCCTCCCGCTGGGCGGACAGGAATCATGTGTTGAAAGAAGCATTGGCAGGGCTTGACCCAAGGGACGAAGAGAGGAGTCACGATGGCCCGGGTTCACAAGTGGGCACCTGGAGAAGGGATGCTGTTAGGTCCATTTTCATATTTTGGACAGACTACAGTTTAGAATTTTGTTAATTAACATTGATCCCATACCATACCAAAAGAGCCCTGGGAACAGAGAGGAAGACATTCACCCATAGTCCTGATATCCTAATACAACTACCAATCCTTGCTTGCCTTTTTTCCCTCAAAAAAAAAAAAAGTGACTGGGCTCGGTGGCTCAGCCTGTAATCCCGTGCTTTGGGAGACCAAGGTGAGTAAATTGCCTGAGCCCGTGGGTTCGAGACCCGCCTGGGCAACTTGGCAAGACCTCATCTCTACAATAAATAAAAAATTAGTCGGGCATGGTAGCGCATGCCTGTAGTTCCAGCTACTTGGGAGGCTGAGGCAGAAGGATCACCTGAGCCCAGCAGGTCAAGGCTGCAGTGGCTGTGAGCGTGCCACTGCCCTTCAGCTTGGGTGACAGAGTGAGACTCTGACTCAAAAAAAAAAAGTATTTTGTTATAGTTGCCATCATGGTGTTATGTTTTATATGTTAATATCCTAGCATTTCCAAATCTTTATATAAGTAATGGGAACTACTTATTTTCGTTTTCTTTTTTTTCTTTTTTTGGTCAGAGTCTCACTCTGTCGTCCAGGCTGGAGTGCAGCGGCACACTAACAGCCACCACAGCCTCGGCCTACTAGACTCGGGCAATCTTTCTGTCTCAGCCTCCCAAGTAGCTGGAACTACAGGCAGGTGCCACCACGCCCACCTAATATTTTTTTACTTCTTTACTGTAGAGACGAGGTCTCGCCATGTTGCCCGGGCTGGTCTCGAACCCGTGGGCTCAGGCAGTTCTTCTGCCTCAGCCTTCCAGGTAGCTGGGACTACAGGCGCACACCACCACGCCCGGCTAGTGTTTTTGATTTATTATAAAGACGAGGTCTTGCCATGTTGCCCAGACCAGTCTCAAACTCCTGGACTCAGGCAGTCCTCTCACCTTGGCCTCCCAAAATGCTGGGATTACAGGTGTGGAACTACTCCTTTTCATTGCCGAACATTATTTCAGCATTGATGAACACCCATACCTGTACCTTCGTTGCCTATTTGGCCAGCAGGTGGCGCCCAAGAACAAGCGGCTCTTTCCTAGGCGGTGATGCTACCCCGTAGAGAACACTTTTTCACTTTGATCCGATTTAAGAACAAAACACAAATCATAACCTGAACAAATGAGAAGCATCATTCTCCTGGACCTTACAAATGTGTCAGAAATCTGTATGCATTCAGGCATTCAATTTTATAGAATCACTTATTCCACTAATATTTATTGAACATCGTGCCAGGCACCAGGCAAGTCAAGTTTAATAAAAGAAACTGGCTGGCGCGGTGGCTCACGCCGGTAATCCCAGCACTTTGGGAGGTGGAGGCGAGAGGATTGCCTGAGCCCACGGGCTCGAGACCAGCCTGGGCAACTTGGCGAGAACTTGTCTCTATAATAAATCAAAAAATTAGCTGGGTGGGGTGGTGCATGCCTGTAGTTCCAGCTACTTGGGAGGCTGAGGCTCAAGAGGTGAGCACCTCTTTTTTGTGGAGGAGGAAAGATTAAGGAAGGCTTTAAAGAGGAACTGGGGGTAGCAATAACATTATATTAGAAATATTAAAAATATTTTTTTCACCGACCGTGGTGGCTCACATCTGTAAGTCCCAGGTCTATGGGAGATCAAGACAAGAGAATTGCTTGACTCCAGGAACTCAAGACCAGCCTGGGCAACATAGCGAGACCTCATCTCTTAAAATATATATAAAATTAGCTGAATGCGGTGATGCATGCCTGTAGTTCCAGCTTCTTGAGAGGCTGAGGCGGAAGGATCGCCTGAGCCCAGGAGGTCAAGGCTGCGGTGAACTGTGATCGTGCCACTGCACTCCAGCCTGGGCAACAGGGTGAGACTCCAACTCAAAAAAGAAACTGCTTTTCACGCAATACAGAAAACTATAAGATGAAACTCTGAGAGGATTGTCTAGGCTCTACTATCACAAAGAAGGCAGGGGGAGGGAGGAAGCTTCAAGGTTAAAAAATAGGCTTGCTCCCATAAAGCCACAGTTAACAACAGTTACTTTTCTTTTCCTTCCTGAAATAACCGAATGGTTTTGAATGATGAATGTACGCTCCGTGAGGCTGGAAGTATTTTCAGGTCTGTTGCCTGTTGGATCTCCACCCAGGAGAGCGATTGACACTTAGTAGGTGCTCAGTATGTGTTGAGTAAGTGAGCAGTGGCATGACATGATGAGATCTTTCCTAGAAATGTCACTGGCATTTGCAAAGATAATTGGAGGGAGTCCACGCTAGGGCAGTGACAGTGTGCTTGTTGCAGGGTGTAGGTGAGCAATGGTGAAGCAGGAGGTAGACAGAGAAGGGGTTCATGGACGCTGGCTGGGTCAAGGACAGGGAAGAAGCAGGGCTGAGGAGTGGAAGGAGGGGCTGATTGCCTGGGCTTTCTGGCTTCAGTGATTGGAGGCGGCTGGGGCATCTTTTTTTTTTTTTTTTTTTTGAGTTGGAGTCTCACTCTTGTCGCCCAGGCCGGCAGTGGCACGCTCACAGCCACTGCAGCCTGACCTGCTGGGCTCAGGCGATCCTTCCACCTCAGCCTTCCAAGTGGCTGGAACTACAGACGCACGCCACCACACCCGGCTAGTTTTTGTGATTTATTGTAGAGACGAGGTCTCATCAAGTTTCCCGGGCTGGTGTCGAACCTCCAGGCTCAGGCAATCCTCTCACCTTGGCCTCCCAAAGTGCTGGGATTACAGGCTGAGCCACCGTGCCCGGCTGGCTGGAGCTTCTTAAACTCCAAGGAGCATCTGGTGGAGATGTCTAGAGGGTAGTTGAGCGTATGTGTCTGGAGTTCCAGGGAGACAGATCTGCAGAGGTAACAGATTCGCAAGTGGATTTCTTGGTCAGTTTCACTGTGCCTATATTAGTTTTGCAGATGAAAGAAGCTGAGGCCAAGAGAAACAGACTCTGTGAGTTTTTTGTTTTGTTTTGTTTTTTAATTTTTTTTTTTTTTTTTTTTTTTTTGAGTTGGAGTCTCGCTCTGTCGCCCAGACTGAAGTGCAGTGGCTGCTCCCGGCCACCGCAGCCTCGACCTGCTGGGCTCCGGCGATCCTTCTGCCTCAGCCTTCCAAGTAGCCGGAACTTCAGGCGCGCGCTACCATGCCCGGCTAATTTTTTTGATTTTATTGTAGAGATGAGGTCTTGCCAAGTTGCCCAGGTGGGTCTCGAACCCACGGGCTCAGGCAATTCACTCACCTCAACCTCCCAAAGGCACGGAATTACAGGCTGAGCCACCGAGCCCGGCTGTTTTTTAATTTTATTTTTTTTGAGTTGGAGTCTCACTCTGTCGCACAGACTGGAGTGCAGTGGCCGCTCCCGGCCACTACAGCCTTGACCTGGCAGGCTCCGGAGATCCTTCCGCCTCAGCCTTCCAAGTAACTGGAACTACAGGCATGCGCTACCACGCCCAGCTAATTTTTTTGATTTATTGTATAGATGAGCTCTCCCCAAGCTGCCCAGGCGGGTCTCGAACCCGCAGGCTCAGGCAGTCCGTTTACCTTAGCCTCCCAAAGCGCGGGATTACAGGCTGAGCCACCGAGCCCGGCACTCTGTGAATTTTTAAACAGAGCTGGTTTACCACAGCTGATCCACACTCCTCGTTGGAGTCAGGCTGGATTCCCTGTCTCCCGGACCCCATCCACTGCCCCTGGAGCCTGCCTGTTGGCACAGCAGAAGACTACTGGCCCTGGGGTGGTTGCTCTGTCCTCTCACTTTGTTCTTCCAGTGAGTGTGTTTTTGTTGAATCCCCTTGAAACTGGCAGCCAGCTCTGCCTGGTAGCCAGAGGCTGAATTCCCTCCTGGCTTGCTCTTTCTGCACCCAAATCTGGCTCAATCCAGGCTGTTTAGAGCTGAACTTCTGAGCTTAACCTGTTTTGCTAAGCGCTCAGAAGCTGCCAGTCCTGACTGGGTCGTTCTCAACCAGTTTGGGGCACGAGGCTGCCTCTCTCTTCCTCTCTGATCTGCTTGGACAGAGCAGGACCCGACAACTCTGTGACCTTCAGCAATGGCCTTCGACACTGTGGCCCTCAGTTTCTTTTGTACAATGAGACATGGTCTCTCTTCAACAACAGGAGAGCTGATGGAGAGGATACATTTTAAAACATTGCTCTAGGCTGGGCATGGTGGCTCACGCCTTTAATCCCAGCACTTTGGGAGGCCGAGGTGAGAGGACTGCCTGAGCTCACGGGTTTGAGACCAGCCTGGGCAACTTGGCAAGACCTCATCTCTACAATAAAACAAAAAATTAGCCGGGCATGGTGGCACGTACCTGTAGCTCCAGCTTCTTGGAAGGCTGAGGCGAAAGGGTCACCTGAGACCAGCAGATCGAGGTGGCGGTGGCCGTGAGTATGCCACTGCCCACCAGCCTGAGCAGCGGAGTGCAACTCCAATTCAAAAAACACACCCCCCAAAACAACATTGCTCTAGCGTTCTTAGACATTGTTTTTAAACCAGGAGTACCTCAGTTGCAAAATGTTGCACATCTGGAAAAAGTGTGTTTTGTTAGCTTTGGTACCAGAAAGAAAACAATTGGCTGCAGCAAATCCATTCTGAGAGGCTTCCTGAGTGCTGGTTTTTCATTCTGGTGGGAAGCAGGAACAAATGGTGACAATGGGTGGAATGAAGCCAGGGAGTAGGTGGCTAGGGCAGGGTGCCTTCTGACAGCTCGGGAGGTAGAGCAGGTGTGGGATCGGGCAGCCAGTTACAGTGGAGAGTCACGACCAAACAAAGAGGAGCCCAGGAGAATGGCTCAGAAGTTCTGACCAAGGCTCAGGAAATTCAGGGTTGGTCGGGCATGGCAGTTCACACCTGTAATCTCAGCATTTTCGAAGGCCAAGACAGGAGGATTGCTTGAGCCTAGGAATTCAAGACCAGCCTGGGCAACATAGCGAGACCTCATCTTTATAAAAAATTTAAAAACAGCCAGGCGCAGTGGGTTATACCTATAATCCCAGCACTCTGGGAGGCCAAGGTGAGAGGATTGCCTGAGCCCATGGGTTCGAGACCCACCTGGGCAACTTGGTGAGACCTCATCTCTACAATAAATCAAAAAATTAGCCGAGTGTGGTGGCGCATGCCTCTTGTTCTAGCTACTTGGAAAGCTGAGGCCTAATCACCTGAGCCCAGCAGGTCAAGGCTGTGGTGGCCGTGAGTGTGTCACTGCAATCCAGCCTGGGCGACAGAGTGAGATTCCAACTCAAAAAAAAAAAAAAAAATTGAAAAGCAATAATAATTATTATAATGGACAGCAGAAGCAGCAGGATGGACTCTGCTGTCAGAGTTACTCCTTTAAATAAAAAAACTTTAGCCAAATTAAATTTAGTTTATTTAAGCAAAGAGTGATTCATGAATTGAGCAGCCATTGGAACCAAGAGAGGTTCAGAGAGCTCCACCTGGCAACATGGGTAGGCAGCATTTATAGACAGAAAAAGCAAGTGAGCACAGACCAGTCACAGTGGCTCACGCCTATAATCCCAGCACTTTGGGAGGCCAAGGTGGAAGGATCATTTGAGCCCAGGGAGTTCAAGACCAGCCTGGGCAACACAGCAAGACCTCGTCTCTACAAAAAAAATTAAAAACTTAACCAGGTGTGGTGGCGCAAGCCTGTATGTAGTTCCAGGTAGCCCCTGCTACTTGGGAGGCTGAGGTGGAAGGATCACCTGAGTCCTGGAGGTCAAGGCTGCAGTGAGCCAGGATTGTGCCACTGCACTCCATCCTGGGTAACAGGGTGAGACCCTAACTCAAAAAAAAAAAAAAAAAAAAGAGACCAAGTGAGCACAGAGCAGCTCAGTGGGTTCTAGTTCCTAATTGCCTTGTTTGGGCATGGTGTGATGATGCATTTGCCTTATTGAACTTGGGCTGATCTGTTGGCAGCCTGGAATTGGCTGAAGCTTGGATGCTGTGATTGGCTGAGACTCAGCTGCTTGTTACAAGAATATACTATTTTTTGGGGGTGGGGGGTTTGAGTTGGAGTCTCACTCTGTCGCCCAGACTGGAGTGCAGTAGCACGCTCCCTGCCACCGCAGCCTCGACCTGCTGGGCTCTGGCAATCCTTCCGCCGCTGCCTTCCAAGTAGCTGGAACTACAGGCGCGTGCTACCATACCTGGCTAATTTTTCATTTACTGTGGAGCTGAGGTCTTGCCAAGTTGCCCGGCCTGGTCTCGAAACCGCGGGCTCAGGCAGTCCACTTGCCTCAGCCTCCCAAAGTGCTGAGATTACAGGCTGAGCCACCGAGCCCGGCCAAGAATATACTCTTGAGTTAGGTTGCTGGAGAATAGGAACCCAGACTGTGGAGGCAGCCTCAGGTCAAAGTTAGTTTAATACCGTCTCAGGCCCAAGGAGGTGTGGTAGCCCCCAACCAAGGTGGACAGGTCTTTAGAGGCCATGCCCTTCACAAAATGACCTCAGTCACCACAGCTGTGGTGTGTGAGGATAGAGGGCATCTACATATGAACGTTTTTTTCTGTTGAGGTGATACACAAAAAAGGAAACACAGGGTTCAACTGAGGAACAAAATCGGAACATGCAATCAAAGGGAGGGGTGGGCCATGAACAAGAAATTTAGAAAAGGAAAATTTTTTTTTGTTAATGGATTTTTAATTTTAAAGGTGTGGCATACAGTTCAGGGTTAGGTATACAAATGTTCACTGTGCAGGGACCATTGTTGATGAGGTGTGCCCCTCCCTCCCCTGGCAGTTTCTCTCAACTGCCAATCCCACACCCCCTCCCCTGGCAATTTCCCACCACTGCCAATCCCTTTCTGATAGTGTTATGATACTTGTTCAAAGTCCGCTTAGGAGTGAGAACATATGGTACTCTGTTCTTTGTTTCTGTGATAGATCACTGAGTATAATTGACTCTAAATCCATCCAAGTTGCTGCAAAGTTCATTTGTTTGTCCTTCTTTATGGCTGTGTAATATTCCATTGTGTATACGCACCACATTTTTTTTATCCAGTCAAGCTTTGATGGGCAGTATGGTTGGTTCCATTTTTTGCTATTGTGAATAGAGCTGCGACAAACATGCATGTGCAGGTATCTTTTTTGGTAGGATGTCTTGATTTCTTCGGGGTATATTCCCAATAGGGAGATTGCTGGGTCATATGGAAGGTCAATTTCCAGTTCTTTCAGAAGTCGCCACACTGTCTTCCAAAGAGGTTGCACAAATTTGCATTCCCACCAGCAGTGTAGAAGTGTTCCTTTTTCTTGAAATGGAGCTTTCTTGAGCTTCCTCTGGCTCCTGTAGTGTGCAAGCTACCGCCTCGGTTGTAGGGAAGTGTTATGCTTAAGACAGCGACTGACAATACTATCTCTTAAATCTCTGACCGTGGGGTTCAGGTTCCAGCCTGCCCCTCTGCTCACCCGCCTGCCTTGACAAGTCACTGAATCTCTCAATGCCTCATCTCCTCATCTGAAAGATGGCGAAGTAAGATCGTTTGTAAGGAAGAGAGAACACTTAGCAGGCACTTAGCACAGTGTCCCCCACGTAGGACGCCTCACCAGGTGGTGTGGAGAGTTGTTACTGCTGTCATTATCTGTGACCCTGGGGACTCAGAGCCTGTGTTTATGCACAGGAGGAAAGGCCAGCTTTTTGGAATGTAAAAGAAGCCCCATCATTGATGGATAAGTAGAGGGAAATATAGCTGGATGGATGTGTGATAAAACAAATGTAGCTCATGTGGCTTGTAGAATTGAGGCGATATGGTGATTACTCATATAATCCTTTACACTGTTCTATATATTAGATAACATTCATAGTAAATGATTGAGATTAAAAGATTCCATTTAACTGGGGGTCTTCGGAGCTGAAAAATCTGTATTGATCCTAGTAAGCTAAGTTTGGTACTAGTGGAAGCCTATGTACTTTTGTGGAGTCATTTATTTATTTTAAGAAGAGAAAGATTGTGTGTGTGTGTGTGTGTGTGTGTGTGTGTGTGTGTGTGTGTGTGTGTGAGTCAGTGAGGACAAAGAAAAGTGGGATTGGGGAAGGGAGGAACCCAGTGAGTAAGTACTCTGAAAATTTTTTCTATGCCCCACCTCATTCCAAAAAGAATCTGTGGTAACTTGCAAAAATACTTGGATTTTTAACTAGATAAAAAGAAACGAAGGCTATAAATGAGCAATCATTTGTGCTCATAATCTGTCATGAGGTCGTGAACACAGACTTTGGAAGAAGTAAGCATAAAATTGACCGTGGTCATAAGAGCACATGGAATCCCGGGTTCCAGTTTTATTTGGTCGCTGATTTTTCTGGAGACCCCAGACAGTTGGGCCTCCCCTTTTCATTGCTGGTTTTAATATTCCATCAGCCAAAGTGCATATGAAGAATAATCCAGAAAAACTATCCGAGTGGTGGACTTGAAGTCACCAATGCTGGCTGGCCGCATTCCCCCCCTGGGGCTCTCTCCTGCCTCGACTGCGCCATCTTGTGTGCAGCCACTTCCCCCTCCATCCTTCTCCCCGCCCCTCCCCACCCCCAACCTTATTCTAGCCCTCTCTCCCTGGGTAGTGTTTCACAGAATTATTCTTTTTTTTTTTGAGTTGCAATTTCTCACTCCGTCGCCCAGACTGGAGTGCAGTGGCCGCTCCCGGTCAACGCGGCCTCGACCCACTGGACTCCGGCGATCCTTCCGCCTCAGCCTTCCAAGTAGCCGGAATTACAGGCGCGCGCTACCACGCCCGGCTGATTTTTTGATTTATTGTAGAGATGAGGTCTCGCTGCCCAGGTAGGTCTCGAACCTGCGGGCTCAGGCAATCCACTCACCTCAGCCTCCCAAAGGTGCGGGATTACAGGCTGAGCCACCAAGCCCGGTTAGAATGATTCTTTTAAAGCGCAAATGCAGCCATCTCAATTAGAGTGCTTTGCTCTTTAGATAAGCTTCCTAAACATTCAAGTCCCCTTGGTCCTGTCTTTTCTACAGATATCTGTGGCTAAACAAGAATGCTCTTTAGAAAGGACAGCTTAGACTGGGCACAGTGACTCAGGCCTGTAAACCCAGCACTTTAGCAAGCTGAGGTGGAAAAATTGCCTGAGCCCAAGAGTTTGAGACCAACCTGGGCAACATAGCAGGACTTCTTCTCTTAAAAACAAAACAAAACAAAACAAAAAACCCCCCAAAAGTTAACCAGTCTTGGCGGTACACACCTTTAGTCCCAGCTACCTGGGAGACAGGTAGGAGGATTGCCTGAGCCCATGAATTGGAGGCTGCTTGAGTCATGATCATGCCACTGCACTCTAGCCTGGGCAACAGAGTGAGACCCCAACTCAAAAAAAAAAAAAGATTAGGATGCTGGGGAGTGTATTTCTTGTCCTTAGCAAGAAATCTAATCTAATCTTTCTTGCTTTTGAGAAAGATGTTAAAAGTGCTAACTCCTATTCTGATCTTTGTTTTTTTTTTTCCTTTTCTCTCTTTTCTTTTAAAAACTATCTTGTTCCTAGTATATATTCTTCCAACTTCCACGCAGTGAAGAGGGAATCAGAAGGGGCTCCTGGGGAACTCGCTAGCTTGGAGAATGAGAGGCAGATTTATAAAAGTGTCTTAGAAGGTGGCGACATCCCTCTTCAGGGCCTGAGTGGGCTCAAGCGACCGTCCAGCTCTGCTTCTACGAAAGGTAACTCAGCGGGTGAAGGCTCCAGGTGGCCGTCTCCCATCCCAGTCACCGAGAACCTCCTGCCGCCAGGATGAGCCCTGCCTTGCCCACTTCCAGGCATCTGAGCCCTCTGGGGTTTCCTCCCCTATTTTCCTATTTTCTCACCGGCCATTTTTCTTTCAGGTTTTACTAGTTCCCCTTCCTTTGAACCCCCAACCTTGTGATCCCTGAAGCATCTCTCTCTCTCTCTCTCTTTTGTTCTTACTCCCTTTTCTTAGAAAGTAGCTGAGCTTTAGCTGTTCCTAACTCTAGCAGGGTGGCCATTTTTTTTTATTGCATCTTTGCACCTGCTTTGCAGCACAGATTATTTTGCTTCCGGACGTCGACTGGAGATTTTTAAAAAGCCCTTATGACCAATAAGCATGTTACCTCTCCTTTTTCTTTTTTTTCTTTCCTTTTTTTTTTTTTTAGCAGCTTTCAGCTTTAACCTAATGGGTCTGTTTATTTTATTCTGCATGCTTACCAGTGGATCGTAAAGGTGGGAATGCTCACATGATTTCTTCATCTTCAGTTCATAGCCGAACGTTTAACACTAGCCATGCGTTAGGCCCCGTGTGTAAGCACAAGAAGCCCCTGTCCGCCGCGAAAGCCTGCATTTCGGAAATCCTTCCTTCCAAATTCAAACCCAGGCTCTCTGCTCCCAGCGCCCTTCTGCAGGAACAGAAGAGTGTGCTGTTGCCCTCAGAGAAGGCTCAGAGCTGCGAGAACCTCTGTGTTGCTTTGAACGATTCCAAAAGAGGCCTCCCCCTCCAGGTGGGGGGCAGCATCGAGAACCTTCTCATGCGCTCCCGGCGGGACTGCGACAGCAAGTCCAGCAGCACCATGAGCCTGCAGGAGTACAGCACCAGCGCCAGGAGGCCCTGCCCCCTCTCGAGAAAGGCCGGGATGCAATTCACCATGTTCTACCGGGACATGCACCAGATCAACCGAGCCGGCCTCTTCCTGGGCTCCATCTCCTCCTCCAGCGTCCGGGATCTCGCCTCCCACTTTGAGAGGAGCGGCCTGGCCTTGGCCAGGGGCGAGCTGGGCCCCAGCCAGGAGGGCTCGGACCACATCCCCAAGCACACCGTGTCCTCCCGCATCACCGCCTTCGAGCAGCTGATTCAGCGATCCCGGTCCATGCCGTCCCTGGACCTGTCCGGCCGGCTGAGCAAGTCCCCCACGCCTGTGCTGTCCCGGGGTGTCCTGACCTCAGCCCGCTCGGCCGAGTCCCTCCTGGAGTCCACCAAGCTCCGTCCCAAGGAGCTGGACGGGCTGAGCTCCGGTGAGGTCTATGCCTCCCCGACGTGTAGCAACATGGCGGACCACAGCTTGGGCTTCAGGGGCCTGGGGCCTTCTGAGCCCCTCTCCACCTGCTCCGACGAGCTGGACCACTGTTCCAGCGTCTCCAACGACAGCAGAGAGGGCAGCGGTGGCAGCGTGCACGGAGACTTCCCCAAACATCGCCTCAACAAGTGCAAGGGCACCTGCCCGGCCTCATATACCCGCTTCACCACCATCCGGAAGCACGAGCAGCAGCAGACCCCCCGCCAGTCCGACTGGCGCCTGGACTCCAGAGGGGACAAGAGCGCGCTCCTCAGGAATATCTACCTGATGAGCCCCCTCCCCTTTCGGTTGAAAAAGCCCCTCCAGCACCACCCCAGGCAGCCTTGCCCTGGGGATCCCTCAGGCCTCCCACCAGGCCCAAAGCCAGACCTCCCCCGCGTGTCCCCTCAAGACCAGCCCCCCTCCGGGGGGAAGCCCGCGGTCCCCGCACGCCTGTCGTCCCGACACACCATGGCCAGGCTTAGCCGTAGCTCAGAGCACCCTCAGGAGAGACCCGCAGCCCCGGAGGCCTGCCCCGGGGCCATTAATAATGGGAATTCCATGTCACACTCAGACCACGGCCTGGACGGGAACAACAACCCGCAAAGTGAACTGGCACCGTCCCACGGAGGTGGCATTTTGTGTATTTGCCTGGTCTCACCTCCCCATCTCTCTCTCTTTGCTTGCTCTATCCCTTTCTCCCGTGTGCTCCGTGCTCATTTTCTGGTCTGTCCTTTGTTTTCTGTTTGTTTTGCTTGGCAATTAATCATGGCTCGTAGTGGCTGCACTTCTTCAAAAACAAAACCCCCATATCATGGAGACTAACCACCAAACTGTGTTTCGAAAGAAAAATTGGCCGTTTAGCTCATCTGAGAAATTTGTTCATTGGAACTCCTGAACCCCCTGCTGTTTGTACCGGTCCCCAAATCACCCCTGGGTTTTTGAGAGGCAGCCTCTCTCAGTGGCCGTGTGTGTGTGTGTGTGTGTGTGTGTGTGTGTGTGTGTGTGTGTGTGTGTATAAGTGTTAAGAGTGTACGGTTTGTCCCTACAAGGTCCTGCACGCCTCTTTGTAGGAACACTTTTCAAAGAAATTCCTCTCTTTTGCCTCACCTTTTGCCTTGTGATGAGTTTTCTTTGTATTAAACCAGTTCACAGGTAAATCCAAAAAGCAGGGGAGATGTGGGTGGTTTGCCTTCAGAATTGGATGATTGATTATGAATCAACACCGACTCTGAAAACTTGTTATTTATATTAGATAAAAGGTGAAATAGTCTCCCAACCTGGTTTCCCACTAAGTCATAGCCTGTGTTTAACTCTACTTTGTTGTTTTGAAGATTCAGAATCACCAAGACATTTTATACCGGCCGATTACTTGGAATCCACAGAAGAATTTATTCGAAGGCGCCATGATGATAAAGAGGTAAAGCCCATCTTTTAAATCTCCTGCCTCTTGCTTGGAAAAAAGTATGAAAGGAGTACACATCCTAGATACCTGTCAGAGAGGTGGCATGGCCTAGCAATTGGAAGCAGAGACTGAGGCTTTCACAGGTGACTTTTCATGTGACACAGGCTCAGTCACTGCTCTTATTTAGTCCTGCTTTTCCAAAAGGACTGATTTACCCATGGGCACTAGGTTATAAATGCCACATCCAGCTGGCGCTGCTGTGTGGGAGGTACAGAAAGAGGTTGCCCACAGCTGCGTTTAATGCTCCGTAAGCTAGAAGCGGGAATTTTTTCTCTCTGACCTGCCTTCTCAACCCACTTCCCCTCCTTGCTGTTCTCTAAGAATATCCACCCCACATATTTCTCCAATACTGCCCAACCGTGCGTTGGCACAAAGCATTGTTCAAACTGGAAAGGATGCAGTAGGAAAAAGAGGAAAATGAAGAATGGTAATGACCATGATACATTTTATAAAACAATTTGTTGCCTCAACTAGAAGAAGGCAGATACCCCCGGTCAACATTGGTGCAATCAGCCAAGAATTTCCAAATATGGGTATTTTCTTGCAGCTACTGAAATGTCTGCCCTGCCGTGGTATGACTGGCAGACCTGGGAAAGAACCTCTCTCTCAGGGATTTAGGAAGTGGTAGTTCTACATTGCAGCCAAATGGGAAAAACCACAAGCTTTCACTGTGGCGAAGGGTTGTTATGAGGCACGTTTTCTGTGTTTCCTTACCTTCCCAAGCAAAGGGGTCCTCTTGATTAAGCAAGCTCCAATGCCCATTTTCCTGTCATGAAGTGAGAGCTGGAAGAATCGCCTTGAGCCGGTGACTTGGGGGAGGGTGTTCAAGTGTGCATCTCTGTTGTTCTTTATTGTTGAGTGGCTCCAGGGTTTGGGTGGAGTTTCCTTGAGGATTTAGGGTAAGGCTGAAGTTGGGAAGAGCCAGGTGATAGTAATCATTGCTGCCAGATGGTGGGATAAAAGACAAAAAAGAAACCACCATGCCTGTCCCCATCTCTGGTCTCAATTGAACATGTTCAGTAACACCCTTGCACCTGTCCCTGGAAAGAAACAAGGAAGTATAGCATGTTCAGTTAGTGTTGGCAATAACTCACGACAGTGAGGCCACAGAACGGATTCATTTCTCTAGGTCTTTGTTAAGTATTTCCTGTCAACAAGATAAAAGATTCCCGTGTATGTAGGCCTGGGCTGCTGTGGTGAAGGGAGATGAAATTTTATTTTAATAATATAAACCCTAGCTGGGTGCAGTGGCTCTCGCCTGTAATCCCAGCACTTTGAGAGGCTGAGACAGGATCACTTGAGCCTGGGAGTTTGAGATCATCCTGGGCGACATAATTTTTTTTTTTTTTGTCTCTACCAAAAAAAAAGTTTAAAAATTAGCCTGGCATGGTGGTGATGCCTTGCAGTCACAGCTACTTGAGAGGCTCAGGCAGGAGGATCGCTTGGGCCCAGAAGTTTGAGGCTGCAGTAAGCTAGGACGGTCCCACTATATTCCAGCCTAGGTAACAGAGCTAGACCCTGTCACTAAGAAAACTGAAAGAAGCCGGGCTCGGTGGCTCAGCCTGTAATCCCACGCCTTTGGGAGGCTGAGGTGAGTGGATTGCCTGAGCCCGCAGGTTCGAGACCCGCCTGGGCAGCGAGACCTCATCTCTACAATAAATCAAAAAATCAGCCGGGCGTGGTAGCGCATGCCTGTAATTCTGGCTACTCGGAAGGCTGAGGCGGAAGGATCGCCGGAGCCCAGCAGGTCGAGGCTGCGGTGGCTGGGAGCGGCCACTACACTCCAGTCTGGGCGACTGAGTGAGACTCCAACTTAAAAAAAAAAGAAAAAGAAAACCGAAAGAAAGAAAAAATGCATACATAAACTCTAATATCCAACATGGAAGGTTTTGTGGGAAAATTCTTGCCTACCATACAGAGCACTCATTTTACTTATCTGGTTCAGCAGTTGATCCATTAAAAGTTGCATACGGAGCCGGGCTCAGTGGCTCAGCCTGTAATCCCACGCCTTTGGGAGGCTGAGGTGAGTGGATTGCCTGAGCCCGCGGGTTCGAGACCCGCCTGGGCAGCGAGACCGCATCTCTACAATAAATCAAAAATTAGCCAGGCATGATAGCGCGCACCTGTAATTCTGGCTACTCGGAAGGCTGAGGCGGAAGGATCGCCAGAGCCCAGCAGGTCGAGGCTGCGGTGGCCGGGAGCGGCCACTGCACTCCAGTCTGGGCGACAGAGTGAGACTCCAACTCAAAAATAAATAAATAAATAAATAAAAGTTGCATACGGGCCAGGCTCTGTGGCTCAGCCTATAATCCCAGCACTTTGGGAGGCCGAGGCGAGAGGATTGCCTGAGCCCATGAGTTCAAGACCCCCCTGGGCAACTTCGCGAGACCTCATCTCTACAATAAATTTTTAAAAAAATTTAGCCGGGCATGGTAGCACATGCCTGTAGTTTGGCTACTTGGAGGGCTCAGGTGGAAGGATCACCGGAGCCAAACAGGTCGAGACTGCGGTGGCTGGAAGCATGCCACTGCCCTCCAGCCTGGGTAACAGAGTGAGACTCCAACTCAAAAAAAAAAAAAGCTATATACAGAAGGTATGCAACAGTTTGTTTCCTGAATAACCCTGGCTCATAGATCCTTAAAAGTTATGTGTCTTTATCCATGGTTTTTGGCTGATGTCAGACGACAGGCCTGATGGATTTACTGAGGTTGGATTCAAGGTTGGGTTGGGAGCTGCACTCCAGCCAATGTGCGCGTCCACTGATGATGTGTAACCCTGACCAGGACACCAGGGATATTGCACAAGGGCTGCCCATTTTATGCAATTTCATGGCAGAAACTTTTAGCAGACCGTAGCCGATAGAAACATCTGTCTATTCTGTTGCTACAGAAAGAGCTCACACTTCCCAGCTCATGGGGGAAAGGAGAAGGGGACGGGTCTGTCTAGTACTTTCCTATGTAAATGCTTTATCACGAACATGGATGATAACGGAAGTTCAGATCGTGAGAACATGTCAGTCCTGCCAGGAACATTAGTGATCTTCTAGCTAACCCCGACGTTGAGTCCAGGAAAGGACCACAGTGAGGTCATGGCTTGCAGGACCACACGGCAGTTAGCCTATGCCAATGTCAGAGCTAGAAAGAGACCTGGGCTGGTGCTTTTTCCATAGCACGGGGCTTTGCAAAGGACTTGCTCATGCTTTTTCTCATTTAATCTTTACAACTTACCTCAGCACTGGACATCCCGCATCTGATAAGTTGTCACTTCATTATTTGTAGACTCTGCAGAAAAATCAGGCCCACCATCCTGGGACTTGATGTCACACAAGGCATTTAATTGCCTGCTGACAGAAGACGAGCATTTTATTGAGCATACTAAGAATTATCAGTTCTAATTAATGCTTTGCCACAAGGAAAGTTAACCCCTAGAATGTAAGATTGCTACAGTATTAGAAAACACATTAAAATTCTGTTCCTTAGGATTGTTTCAACAGGCGATGAGGGCATTTCGTAAAAAGCAACATTATTTGATTGTTTTGGGGTTTTTTTTTCCTTTGAGTTGGAGTCTCATTCTGTCGCCCAGACTGGAGTGCAGTGGCACGCTCCCAGCCACTGCAGCCTCGACCTGCTGGGCTCCGGCGATCCTTCTGCCTCAGCCTTCCAAATAGCCAGAAATACAGGCGCGCACTACCACGCTCGGCTAGTTTTTTATTTATTGTAGAGATGAGGTCTCACCAAGTTGTCCAGGTGGGTCTTGAACCCGCAGGCTCAGGCAATCCACTCGCCTCAGCCTCCCAAACTGCTGGGATTACAGACTGAGCCACCGAGGCTGGCCTGATTGTTTTTAAAGGCCTTTAAATATAGAAAGAGATGACTTTTTTCTTTTCTTTTCTTTTTTTGAGTCAGAGTCTCACTCTGTTGCCCAGGCTGGAGTACAGTGGCATGCCCACAGCCTCTGCAGGCTCAACCTGCTGGGCTCAGGCCATCCTTCCACCTCAGCCTTTCAAGTAGTTAGAACCACAGGCATGCACCACAGTGTCTGGCTAATTTTTTATTTCTTGTAGAGATGAGGTCTTACCAATAAGCCGACGTTGCTTAGGCTGGTCTTGAACCTCTGAGCTCAGACAGTCCTCTTGCCTCAGCCTCCCAAAGTGCTGGGAGTATAAACGTGGGCCACTGTGCCCAGTGATGACTTTTTTCTTTTTTTGAGTTGGAGTCTCACTCTGTCACCCAGGCTGGAATGCAGTGCCACATTCATGGCCACCCCAGCATCAACCTGCTGGGCTCCGGCAATCCTTCCGCCTCAGCCTTCCAAGTAACTGAAACTTCAGGCGCATGCTACCACACCCAGCTAATTTTGTATGTTATTGTAGAGGCAAGGTCTTGCCAAGTTGCCCGGGTTGGTCTTAAACCCACGGGCTCAGGCACTCCACTTGCCTCGGCCTCCCAAAGTGCTGGGATTACAGGCTGAGCCACCTAACCCGGCCTGACTTTTTTCTTGGTATAGAGAAAAATATTTCTTCTAACCCCAGCTACTATTTTTAGTTTATTTTCTATATTTCTATTATATCATTCCCTTAAAAGCTACATTTCACCTAATGAAGAAATAGTTCAATTAAAAAGTCAGTGATTGAACTCAGGAGGTCGAGGCTACAGTAAGCCATGATTCTGCCACTGCACTCCTGCTGGGCGACAATGTGAAACCTTGTCTCAAAAAATCAAATCAAAGAAAGAAAGAAAAAGAAAGTGATGCTCTCTGTCTGCCACATAACAACCTTCAGTGCATATCCTAAGGCCTCCTACAAATTGTGCTCAGGGGAAGAGTTGGCTAGCCTAGGAGGTGGGGTGTGATCTTTTCTGAAATGGGCGGCCCCACTCTATGGAGAGCAAATTAGAGTAACAGACACAGGAAACACACAAATGGCCTGGTTGCCTTAGACCCTCCATAGCAAAAGCCCTTGGCAGGTTTCATAGGCCTGATATGGGCGAGAGGAGGCGGCCAGCCCTGGCCCTGCCATGGGAATACACTGTGGGAGCATGTCCCCGCCTCTGGGGTGTAGATGGCACGGCCCGTCTCCCACTGCCAGCCCAGTATGCCCGGGAAGACCCTGGCCGTGTCCCGGGCTCACCTGGTCTTTGCGGCCAGGAGGCAGGAGGCTTTGGGCAGAGACCGGGGGAAAGTTTGCCTGTGTCACAGCCATGGGGAGCTGTCCTTCCCCCTCCCAGCTCCCCGGGGCCTCTCCTTCCTATGGTGCACGGGGGAGGGGGCTGGTCCCAATGGGAGCATGGTGGTTAGTTGACTGCAAAGGTTGGCCCTTCAAGTCTCTTCCCTGTCCACCCGGCGCCCTCCTTCCCCCTTGGTGGCTTTTGTTGGCAGTTTTCCAGTGCCGTGGACCAGATGATTCACTGCCCGTTTTATGCAATTTCATGGCAGAAACTTTTAGCGGACCAGAGACGGCTTAAGCGTGAGCAAGAAGAGGCCGATATTGCAGCGCGACGCCACACGGGCGTCATCCCGACGCACCATCAGTTTATCACTAATGAGCGCTTTGGGGACCTCCTCAATATAGACGATACCGCGAAAAGGAAATCTGGGTCAGAGGTCTGTTTTGGTCGCCTCGATCTGCTGCTTGGCCCAAAGCCACAGCTGCCTGCCCTCGGCATCGCCCTCTGTAGGCCGGTCTAGCTCTCCAGGTGGCCTCTGTCCCCCGGCTTCCCCTAGGCTTGCTTTGGCTCCTCTGTGCCTGGTGAATGGACTTGGCCCCTAGTGTGTCCCGTGCTGTCTGTGCAAGCATGCCTGGCTGGGGCCCGGGGTCCGCTGGCGCGCGCCCCTCATGCATGACTTAGAGCGTCGGCTGCCTTCATCAGTCCCGTGGCCCTCATCCTGTGTTTCCCATGATCCCGTGTTGCCTGTGAGGTCTGCTTAGAAGCCATGTGCTAGTTCGTATGCGCGGTCGTCGTGGTCATCCGATTCCCCTCAGAAGAGATGGTTAACGAGATGCACAGGACACACGGGAGCAAGCCACACTCCACGCCATCTCCAAAGGCCCCAAAATATAGTGACTTGCAAGTGGAAATATCAGAGAACAGGCCAGGCACGGTGGCTCGAACCTGTAATCCCAGCACTTTGGGAGGCTGAGGCGAGAGGATTGCCTGAGTCCTGGGGTTCGAGATCAGCCTGGGCAACTCGGTGAGACCTCGGCTCCACAATAAATCAAAAACTTAGCTGGGCATGGCAGTGCGTGCCTGTAGCACCAGCTACTTGGAACGCTGAGGTGGAAGGATCACCGGAGCCCAGCAGGTCCGAGGCTGCCGCGGCCACGAGTGTGCTGCTGCACTCTGAGACTCCAATTCAAAAAAAAGAAAGAAATATCAGAGAACAATACTGCTGCTCACAGGTGGATGCGTTAATTGGATAAAATGTGGGGCCCTGAAGAATTTTGAAGCCCAAAGAACATTGCAGTTAGGATAAACCTGCAAAGGGCCAGAGAGCTTTCTGAGGGATGTTTCATTTGCTTCTCTCATGTTGACGTTACTAAGCTTAGCTTACAAAAGTTTGATGTTACAGAAGGAATGAAGGAGAGCAAACCTTTGAAGTGATTTTATCCGGGTCTTGGCCTCCTGCGTGGAGGTCAGCATGTCGAAATTCTCACACTGGCCAAAAGCTGCATCTTGCGTAAGGGTTTAACGCGTTGCCACGTAACCCTTAAGTTGCCCTGCTGAAGATGGTCTCTAGGGAAAGTGTGTGTGTGTCTGGGGCTTGGGGTAGGTGCACAGAATGAGGCAGTGATACCCACAGTATGTCCAGTCTTATAATCTTTCAATATAGTAGGTTAATATTCATGTTTCTATCTTTTGAGTGGTAGGGGCATTATTTACATTCATCAGTTTATTTTATTTTTTTAAGAAACAGAAGGTGTCTGGAAGAAGAGCTAGAGAAAAGAGAGAACCAGATTAAAAGAAGGAAAGCTGAGGAGGGGAAAGAAACGCTAAAGTGACGGAGAAAGGCCAAGCACAGTGACTCACGCCTATAGTCCCAGCACTTTGGGAGGCCAAGGCAAGAGGATTGCTTGAGGCCAGGGATTCAAGACCAGTTTAGACAACATAGCAAGACCCTGTCTACAAAAATTTAAAAAGCTAGCCAGGTGGTGGTGTGTGCCTGTAGTCCCAGCTACTCGGGAAGCCGAGGTGGAAGGATCGCCTGAGCCTAGGAGGTCGAGGCTGCAGTGAGCCTTGATGGTGCCACTGCACTCCAACCTGGACTACAGAGTGAGACCCGTCCCCACCCTAGCTCAATAATAATAATAAAATAAATTTAAGTAACAGGGAAGAAGCAAAAGTTAGCAAGTGGAACTTAGTTGCAAGGAGACACAGCCACTGGACCCTCAGCACACCAGTTTTTCTGCACAGCAGCCCTGGCCAGAAGGCTCTGGGGATGGTTTGCTCTCGTGGACAGGCCCATGTGCTTATAGGTAGAAGAAGATAGGAACACGCAAAGGCACCTGAAGGCTGCACACTTACATGTATAGATAACACATGCAGATGAAAATGCAATGCAGGCCAGGCGCAGTGGCTCATGCTTGTAATCCCAGCACTTTGGGAAGCGGAGGCAAGAGGATTGCTTTAGCCCAGGGGTTCGAAACCAGCCTGGGCAACTTGGCAAGACCTCATCTCTACAATAAATCAAAAAAATTAGCCCGGTGTGGTGGCACATGCCTGTAATTCCAGCTACTTGGAAGGCTGAGGCGGAAGGATCACTGGAGCCCAGCAGGTCAACACTGGGGTGGCCGTGAGTGTGCCACTGCACTCCAGCCTGGGCGACAGAGTGAGACTCTGACTCAAAAAAAAAAAAGAGAGAAAAGAAAATGCCACATGTGTGCAGTAATAACCATGGTCAGGGCAGGCAAAACTCTCTTTCCACGAGCCCGCCTCCCTCCCAGAGCACTGATTCCCAGACTTGCTAGTGCATCGGAATTCCCTGGAGGGCTTGTGAAGGAACAGGCCCTGGATCTCACCTGCAAAGTTTATGATTCCGGAGCGGGGCCTGAGAATGTACATTCCTCACAAGTTCCTAGATGATGTGATGATGCCATTGAGGGACCACACTTTGAGAATTGCTCCCCTGGAAGCAGTGACCGATGGAGTTGAGAAAGTAGAGTTCAATGTGTCCCAGGTACACCATGCTATGTCCTTGCCCTTCCGCCCCATTCAGGAGAACTTGGATGACCAGGGATTCTGTGGGCGGAAGAAAGGGTTCAGTCTGTGCCCTTGGGGAGCTGGAAGTATAGAAAGATAAAGAGGGAGATTCTGCCACTTTGTATGACCTCAGGTGACTTGCATACATAATTCTCAAGTGTTCAGTGGAATCAGTGTTTCTCCACCTTGAGAACTTTCAATGAAAAAAAAAAATCTCAGCAGCCCCCATTACTCACCCAAGCTCATTTACAAATTAAATAATAAACCACACACGTAATTGTATAGATTTCATTGCTAGGTGATATTGTTTTGACTGAACTCAGTTACCATTTACATGTGAACATGGTGCTGCTTTGGAATAGATTTTTTAAATTCCATGCAGCTCTACTGCACAATAGCCCCCCCACTTTTGTAGCCCCCCCCCACTTTTTTCTCTTGAAATCTGTGGTCATTTGACCTTCTCGTGTGAACTTGTCATTTATCAGTAACCCTGCATGCATTCTTTTTTTTTTTTGAGTTGGAGTTTCACTCTGTCACCCAGACGAGTGCAGTGGCTGGGCCTCGACCTGCTGGGCTCCGGCGATCCTTCCAAGTAGCTGGAACTACAGGCGCCTGTAGTTGCCTCAGCCTTCCAAGTAGCTGGAACTACAGGGGCGCGCTACCACGCCTGGCTAATTTTTTTTGATTTTATTGTAGAGATGAGGTCTCGCCAAGTTGCCCGGTCGGGTCTTGAACCCGTGGGCTCAGGCAATCCACTCATCTCAGCCTCCCAAAGGCGCGGGATTACGGGCTGAGCCACTGAGCCCGGCTACTGCATGCATTCTTTTCTTGTTCACCTACAACTGTTAAATTATGGTCTTTGGTCACAGATAGATACAAAAGCAAGCACTGAAATTGTGTGGCATTAGCTTGAGTATAAGGTGGTCGTTTATTTGGCCCCTAATATGTGCAGTACAGATAGATGGAAACTTCACCATGAAAATGCAGAATTTAAAAATTCCCATGGAGTATTCAAAACATGGAGCATGTCACTGAGGGATTAAAATCTAAAACTCAGCTTGATGGAGCTTTGAAATGCCACCCTTTTTTTCTCATCTAGAATGTTCCATGTCCCCCCTCCATTCATGCCCTCTGTTGTTGAAGAGGACATAGGCAGTTTTGTTTTCTCCACATTGTTTCCTAGACCAGGAGGTCATAGCAGGTGAAAAAGTTGAGTGCTCATGGCCAGAAATATGACTTATCCCCCTTACTTTCTTTTTAAAAATGAGTTAAGATAACTGCTTTTAAAGAAAGGGAAGAAAAATACGCAAATAAATATGATAAGTGAAGGTGAACTTCTTGCTGGGATCAGAGACCAAGAAATTTCAGACAGAGAAAGGTGTTGAGCTCAGGTGTGACAAAGAGTGTATTAGAGAGAAAGGTGTTTAGGTAAAAGTGGGGAGAAATTACTCAAAGGCTTAACCTGGGTCAGGAATTGAGATTTGATCTACAGGGCAGTTGAGAGCAGCAGCCAACTTCAAAGCAAGGAAGGGAGGTGAGGAAGAATTTGAGGAATGTTATTTGTGTCCCTGACAGATTCACGTGAAGAGAATGGCAAGTCAAAGGAAGCTTTGTGCTTGCAGGAACTAGAGGTCGGACCTGGGAATCTAGGGTGTGGAAGGACCAAGGGGCAGAGGGGAGGAAGGAGGACCCGTGTGACTTAATGACTGACTTGATGAAGAAGTAGAGAAGGGAGCTGAGGCTGACTACTTCCAGGCCTGGACGTCTGGGAGGAGCGAGCTACCCCAACAGCAGGGGAAGTTTCACTTTATCTGGCTTTTTGGCGGGTCTCACGGACCATAAGAAATGGGTGGAGTTGGCCGGGCTTGGTGGTTCAGCCTGTAATCCCAGCACTTTGGGAGGCCGAGGTAAGTGGATGGCCTGAGCCTGCGGGTTCGAGACCCGCCTGGGCAACTTGGTAAGACCTCGTCTCTACAATAAATCAAAAAAATGAGCCGGGAGTGGTAGTGCGTGCCTATAGTTCCAGCTACTTGGAAGGCTGAGGCAGAAGGATCGCTGGAGTCCAGCAGGTTGAGGCTGCAGTGGCCAGGAGTGGCCACTGCACTCCAGTCTGAGTGACAGAGTGAGACTCCAACTCAAAAAAAAAAAAAAAAAAAAGAAAAGAAATGGGTGGAGTTGTAGATGACGTGAAAAGTGAGTCAGTTTCATCGACTTGCAGGTCATAATTTAAGTCAGACAAGTAGATGCCCCTAAAGAATAAGGCAGTCAGAAAGGAACATCTTGGGACTTCTGACTGACTTTGGTTTTTTTAAATAGCCATGGTCTGCATGTTTTGGGGAGCTAGCACTTCAACGTTGGGGCTTTTCTAACCATCTCTTCCCCCAATCTGGCTCTCCTTAGGGGGTCTCATGCATGACGTAGTCGGCTGAACATCCATCTAGCGTTCCACTAAGGTCAGACCGCTGGAGTTTTGCCTAGATTTTTACACTAAAACAAACTGATTAGAGCAAATTTTTCTGCTTTGCTTTCCAGAAACTTGTGAAAATGTATCCTTTTCATTGTATGTGAATCCTGATTTTAACTTGTCTTTGTTTCTTGTGTTTAGATGAGACCTGCCAGAGCCAAATATGACTTTAAAGCTCAGACACTAAAGTAAGTGCCATCTTTTTCACATCCTTTGAAATACAGCAGTTTGCTTGCAGAGAAGAGTTGGAACAATAACAATGATGAAACAAACAGTATTTCATAGAGTTTGCAATGTACCAAGCACTGTTCAAAGTACTTTACATGTATGAACCCATTCGGCCTTCACTATAACCCTGTGGAGTGGGTGGTATTATCCCCACTGATCAAATGAAGAAACCGAGGTCTAGGAGGTTAACTTGCTCAGGCTGGTAAGTGATGGAGTTGAGATTCAAACTGAGGCAGCCTGGCACCAGAGGTGTGCCACCCTGCCTCCCCCTATGTAGAGGCTCTGTTTGCCTGAATAAGTGGTGGCTTGAGACCAGTCTTTAGGATGATAACTTTACCAATTTTGCTACGATATCCCAAGAGATTAAAGGCTTGTAGGAACCCACAGGAGGCTAGCATTTTTCTAAGTGTGTTCCTTCCGTAGAAGATGTTTCTCGAGAAGAGGGCTCTGTTGTAGAATGAATTGAGAGTCACTGAACACCATCTATACTTTCCACCCACACTGAGTAGATATTTGCCATCGGCATGTTAATGGCTCCAGAAGTCTTTCAGGGAAGAAACCTGATTAGCTTACGTAGCCCAGCATTTTCTAAACATAGGTGACTTAGGAAACCTTTATGTTTTCCATGGAGCATTGTTTAGCAATTGCTACCAAAAACCAGGCTTCTGTAAACCTGCTTGCTTCGTATCTGTTTGTGGATTTAAATGGGTCGTGTGTTTCATTGGCAGCTGAAAAGACAATGAGCAGGGGCCACCCTGTTGTCCTGCAGATGGGGGACCCCATGTCTAGTGATGAGAAGGAGAGCTCTCCATCCTCGGATGCTGGGAATCACTGTGTAGAGGCTAACCATCCGTGGTTCTGATCCTCCAACACAAAATGAGTGACCAGGCCATAGTGTCCAGAACTTAGGTGCCAAACTGGTGCAATTGGGTTTGTCTGTATTACTTCCGTCCTTAAGCTCATCATTAAAGGAGGTAGTTGCTGTTGGAGGCAGCTACATAACACTCTGCAAAGACTGGACATTAGAGTTGGGAAGTCCTGGGTTTAAATCCTGACTACACCACTTACTGTCCCTGTGAGTCTTCAAGTTATCAACTTCTCCCACCCTCAGTTGTCCTCATCTGTAAGATGGGGAAATGCCCATCCTGCAGAGAAACCACAGTAATACCTGTAAAACATTTTGTACAGCAAAAGTCACTACTCAAAATACGTTATTCCCTCTCCTTTTTTTTTTTAAACCAGAGAGGATGACAGAGATATATCAATTAATTTGCAGTTTCATTGAGTAGATACCTTTTTACTTTGAGAAAGACCAAAGTAAGATTTATTGAATAGCATAGTGACATTACATTTTCCTAGATTTCATTAAAAAGTCTTTTTTTTTGGCTGGGCACAGTGGCTCAGCCTGTAATCCCAGCACTTTGGGAGGCCAGGGTGAGAGGATTGCCTGAGCCTGGGGGTTCGAGACTAGCCTGGGCAACTTGGTGAGACCTCATCTCTGTAATAAGTCACAAAAACTAGCCGGGTGTGATGGCGTGTGTCTGTAGTTCCAGTCTCCAGAGTAAGATTCCAACTAAAAAAAAACAAAAAACAAAGCTGGGCTCGGTGGCTCAGCCTGTAATCCCGCGCCTTTGGGAGGCCGGGGCGAGTGGATTGCCTGAAGCCGCGGGTTCGAGACCCGCCTGGGCAGCGAGACCTCATCTCTACAATAAATCAAAAAATCAGCCGGGCGTGGTAGCACATGCCTGTAATTCCGGCTACTTGGAAGGCTGAGGTGGAAGGATCGCCAGAGCCCAGCAGGCCGAGGCTGCGGCGACCGGGAGCGGCCACTGCACTCCAGCCTGGGCGACAGAGTGAGACTCCAACTCAAAAAAATAAATAAATAAAATAAACATGTAAGAATAAATACACAATTTTCCAATAAATAAATTCTGGGTTGCTTGGGGTCTCCCTTCATACTCCCAGCCTGGGCAACAGAGTGAGACCCCGACTCAAAAAAGAAAAATATCTGGGTTATTTTTTTTAATTCAAGAAAATTTCAAGTTATATTTTGTTCTCCTAAAAAGGAAGGGAATTAACACTTACTAAGTGTTAACTCTGTAGCAGGCACCATGCTAGGTATCTTTTTTTTTTTTTTTTGAGTCAGAGTCTCACTCTGTCACCCAGACTGGAG
>NW_007248653.1:63980-73503 GCF_000164805.1 Carlito syrichta | reverse complement strand
GCTCAGGCAATCCACTCACCTCAGCCTCCCAAAGGTGCAGGATTACAGGCTGAGTCACCGCAGTTCGCTGCTGCATTCTCCAGCAACTCTGCGTGAGCTCTTGTGTTCCACTAAAGAAACAATGTCTCAGAGAGATTAAGTACCTTACCCAAGGTCCCAGAGCTAGTAAATTGTAGAACTGGATTTTGAACCCAGATCTGCCTAACTTGAGAGCCTTTCTACTTCATAATGATAGGCAAGATAGATAGTAAAGTCGGTGTGTAGGCAGATGGATCAAGGAATGGAATGATAGAAGGATATCAATAATCACAAATAATTTGACTGGGCGCGGTGGCTCATGCCTGTAATCTCAGCAGTTTGGGAGGCCTAGGCGAGAGGATTGCCTGAGCCCCGGAGTTCAAGACCAACCAGGGCAATATGGCAAGACTTTGTCTCCACAATAAATCAAAACATTGGGTGGGCATGCTGGCACACACCTGTAGTCCCAGCTACTTGGAAGACTGAGACAGAACGGTCACCTGAGCCAGCAGGTGGAGACTGTGGTGGCTGTGATCGTGCCACTGCACTCAAGCCTGGGTGACAGAGTAAGACTCTGACTTGAGGGTAATTTAAAGCAATGAAGGCGTGTCCTGTGAAGAGGGCCACGAAGGTATCAAGGACACATTCTTCATCATAGCAAACATCAGTTAAGACTGCTAGGAGCATTGTTATGTCCTTGTGTAAATATCTTGACCATAATGACCGCATGTGGTGGCTCATGCCTGTAATTCCAGCACTTTGGGAGACCAAGGCAGGAGGATTGCTTGAGCCCAGGAGTTTAGACGAGCTTAGGCAACATAGCAAGATTTCTGCCTTTAAAAAAAAAAAAAAAAGCGTTTAAATTAGCTTGGCGTGGTGGCTCGCTCCCGCGGAAGCTGAGGTGGAAGGATTGCCTGAACCCAGAGGTCAAGGCTATAGTGACCCGTGATGGTGGCACACAGCACTCCAGTCTGCCCAACAGAGTAAAACCCTGACTCAAAAAAACACAATGGACCGGGCTTGGTGGCTCAAACCTGTAATCCCAGCACTTTGAGAGGCCAGGGCAAGAGGATTTCTTGAGCCCAGGAGTTCAAGACTAGCCTGGGCAACTTGGTGAGACCTAGGCTCTACAATACATCAAAAAATTAGCCAGGCGTGGTGGCGCATGCCTGTAGTTCCAGCTACTTGGAAGACTGAGGTGGAAGGATTGCTGGAGCCCAGCAAGTCAAGGCTATGGTGGCCATGAGCATGCCACTGCACTCCAACCTGAGCGACAGAGTAAGACTCCAGCTCAAAAAAACATAAAATAAAGAATAAAAAAAAATGAAAGAACTCTTCTGAGCATAATACAGCATTCACAAAAAATGCATCGAGAAAGCCACAATAAGCTCATAAGTCCTCTGAGCACTTTCTGGTGTTAGTCAGTTCAAATGCTAACTAACACCCATCCCGCGAAAGACCGGAAAAATGCCAAATGTGATGTAATTTCCCGGACAACAGGGTTCTCACTTCCAAATAGGGCATCCCTTCTTCTGGAATTTGTCCCCTTCGATCTCACCTGAGGTCTCTTTTTGCTAAGAAACTAAGTGTCTTAATCTTACTCATATCGAAACGTCTGCCAATGTGCCTTGACCCTCTGTCCACAGGGAGCTTCCTCTGCAGAAAGGAGACATTGTTTACATTTATAAGCAGATTGACCAGAACTGGTACGAAGGAGAGCACCACGGCCGCGTGGGAATCTTCCCACGCACCTACATCGAGGTACCACCACCTCTTTCCTTTCTAAGGAAAAGCCCAGTTGTGCCCACGGCACTGTGCACTTACCCAAAGACTTGTGTCTTGTTTTCTCCTTGACCTTTCCTTTCCCCACTTTTCTTTCTCTTTCTTTCTCTGTTACTGCTTTTCCTTTCTCAGCTCCTTCCTCCTGCTGAGAAGGCTCAGCCCAAAAAGTTGGCGCCAGTGCAGGTTCTGGAATATGGAGAGGCTACTGCTAAGTTTAACTTTAATGGCGACACACAAGTAGAGATGTCCTTCAGAAAGGTAAGCCACCCTTCTCGTGTTTTGCTGTGGGTCTCTCTTTGATGGCACTGTTGTCTTAGGGACTGTGAGGCTGGAGCGTGATGGCTCATGCCTGTAATCCCAGCACTTTGGGAAGATGAGGTGGGAGGATTGCTTGAGGCCAGAAGTTTGAGACCAGCTTGGGCAACATAGCAAGATTTGTCTCTATAGAGCATAATAATAATTATGAAGAAAGATGAGCTATCTGACATGTAAGAGAGAAGCACTGCAAGCAGCCCAGTTGCCTGACAGCAGGGAGTGAGTATTTAAATCATGATTTGGCCGGGTATGGTGTCTCACACCTATAATCCTAGCACTTTGAGAGACCGAGATGAGAGGATTGCCTGAGCCCACTGGGTTCAAGACCAACCTGGGCAACTTGGTGAGACCTCGTCTCTACAATTAATCAAAAAATTAGTTGGGTGTAGTGGCACATGCCTGTAGTTCCAGCTGCTTAGAAGGCTGAGGCAGAAAGATCACCTAAGCCCAGCAGGTCGAGGCTGTGGTGGCCATGTGCGTGCCACTGCACTCCAGCCTGGGTGACAGAGTGAGACTCCAACTCAAAAAAAAGTATAATAGTGTTTCTTGATCACAGGCCAGGTGCAGTGGCTCATGCCTGTAATCCCAGCACTTTGAGAGGCGAGAGGATTACCTGGCTGAGTCCAGGGGTTTGAGACCAGCCTGGGCAACATGGTAAGACCCCATCTCTACAGTAGATCAAAAAATTAGCTGGGCATGGCAGCGTGTGCCTATAGTCCCAGCTACTTGACAGGCTGAGGCAGAAGGATCACCTGAGCCTGGCAGATCGAGGCTGCAGTGGCTGTGAGCGTGCGACTGCACTCCAGCGTGGGCAACAGAATGAGACTCCAACTCAAAAAAAACAAAACAAAAAAAGGATGGTTCACAATATATTGTTAAGTATAAAGAAAAAAGCAAATTGAAAAAGGGAAATACAGTTCAAACTCAATTTTCCTAAGAAAAAAACGTACAAATCTAATTCACAGGCATGGCATTATATCTGGAAAGTACATGTATCAAAACATGAACGTTGCTGGGCTCGGTGGCTCAGCCTGTAATCCCGCGCCTTTGGGAGGCTGAGGTGAGTGGATTGCCTGAGCCTGTGGGTTCGAGACCTGCCTGGGCAGGCGAGACCTCATCTCTACAACAAAATTTAAAAAAAATTAGCCAGGCGTGGTAGCACGCGCCTGTAATTCCGGCTACTCAGAAGGCTGAGGAGGAAGGATCGCCAGAGCCCAGCAGGTTGAGGCTGCAGTGACCAGGAGCGGCCACTGTACTCCAGTCTAGGTGACAGAGTGAGACTCCAACTCAAAAAAAAAAAACCATGAACGTTTATCTCCAAGGGACGGCATGATGGGTGATGATTTTCTGCTTTATATTTGTGTTCCAATTTTTCTGGAATAGTACATGAAAAAATAAAACTATAAAAAGAGAGGAAAAGGAGAAATCCCCAATTCTTTGCCTTAGAGATGAAGACTGGATATCTGTCTGTTTTGCCCTCTAGCTTGGGGTATGACTCTGATCTTCTCCATTATTGAAGTATTTATTTATTTATTTATTATTTTTCTTTTTTTGAGTTGGAGTCTTGCTCTGTCACCCAGACTGGAGTGCAGTGGTCGCTCCCGGCCACTGCAGCCTCGACCTGCTGGGCTCCAGCAATCCTTTCTGCCTCAGCCTTCCAAGTAGCTGGAACTACAGGCGCTCACTACCATGCCCAGCTCATTTTTGATTTATTATAGAGACGAGGTCTCGCCAAGTTGCCCAGGCGGGTCTCGAACTCACAAGCTCAGGCAATTCACTCACCTCGGCCTCCCAAATATTGAAGTATTTAAAGACCAAGCTTAACCTCCCAGCTTTGAGGTGGCTGTACTGCTGTTAGCATCCCATCCCAGCGGTGTTTATTCCATTCACGTCCAGCAGAGAAAGATTTCCCTGAGCAAAGGATGTGATGAATAATATAGGACATTGCAGGGTGCAGGCAGGGTTCTGATGTGCTGAGGTGTGGTGGCATGAGGACCCTTGCCTTGCTGTGTCTTGCAGGGTGAGAGGATTGCGCTGCTCCGGCAGGTGGATGAAAACTGGTATGAAGGGAGAATCCCAGGCACGTCCCGACAAGGCATCTTCCCCATCACCTACGTGGATGTGATCAAACGGCCACTAGTGAAAAACCCCGTGGATTACATCGACCTCCCTTTCTCCTCATCCCCAAGTCGGAGTGCCACTGCGAGCCCACAGGTATCTAGGCCTCTCATCGCTGGCTTTCTTGCTCAGTGTGTGGGTTTTCATTCTCAGCAGTGCTGGTGGCACACAGCCACGTGGGAGGCTTTCGAGACGGTGATGGAGAACTGTCTGCCACAGGGCAGGCTGTCCCCTGGAGTTTGCTTTCACATATACAGTGCCACTTTTCTAGTTCTTGGTGGGAGAAATACTACCTCAGGGGAAAAGAAAGAGCTTAAGGTAATTGTTCTGGAAAAAATAAGGTGACTACGGGAAAGAAACAAGAATGTTTATCAGTGGGTCCCTCCTGGGTGAAGCTGGTGGTGTGGGTACCACCACTGTACCCTAAATTCCATGGTTGTTCTCTGAGTCATGTTCTTGGTCAAGGTTGGCTTGCAAAAGATGAAGATCGAGATACTTTCACACTCTTATCCTCAGACCTGCAGACCAGATTCAAAATATGATTTTCATTCACTGGAACCAGGTGAATGCAAAGGAAATTCCATTCTGGGTGACTGGAACCAGGAACTTAGAGCATCACAGTCTACTCAGGGCTGAAAGGAAGTGCATTTATAGGTGTAATAAGATGCTGGCTTTCCTGAACATTAATAATGATCAAACATGTTTAAAAATATACATTATTCTGCTGGATGCCTGTAATTCCAACACTTTGGGAGGTCAAAGCGAGAGGATTGCCTGAGCTCACAGATTCGAGACCAGCCTGGGCAAAATGGCAAGACCTCATCTCTACAATACATTTAAAAAATTAGCCGGGTGTGGTGGCGCACGCCTGTAGTTCCAGCTACTTGGAAGGCTGAGGAGGAAGGATCACATGAGCCTAGCTGGTCGAGGCTGCAGTGGCCGTGAGTCTGCCACTGCACTCTAGCCTGGGTGACAGAGTGAGACACCAACTCAAGAAAAAAAAAAATACATACAAACACACACACACACACACACACACACACACACACACACACACACACACACACAATTCCAAAGCCAAGAAAGAATCAGAGTCTTGGGTCAGGGAGGCATGGGAGGGGGTGGTATTCTGTGAGGAAACCTGACCACATCATGATGTAAGTTGTAGGGAGGGTGGCAGAGGACCAAGAGCGGGACCCGGGGACCCAGGATGACCCTGAGTTGGTGCCTCTTTTCTCTCGTCCTCTGATCACTTCCTCTTCTCGTACCTGCACATCACTGACCCCAGTAGAGGGTTCTTGGCAGAAAGCGATAGCTGGGCTGAACCCGGGTTTCCCCCACGGTGAGATCCACACCCTGTTGTCTCCGGGAAGAGGGTGTGAGATTGGAGCAGACCTTTCTACTCTGTAATAGGGGAACTCAACTCGACTTTTCAGCTGACGGTGGCCAAGAGTGATTGTCAAACCAAATGACAGCCCTACTTGGACTCCTGTCTGGAAGACTCTGCTGAGCCCCCTAGAGAGAGTAAAAGCCCAAGGAAGGGCCAGGGCAGTAGTGGGCCATCTTTTTTCCCTCGTGGTTCCGGTTGGGGCTGTGGTCGCACAGGTGATTGGGTGGGCTGGGGTGGGGGGCTTCCAGTGTGACCCTTTGAAACTCTGATTCTGCAAAGCAGGCCGGCACCATCCAGCACTCTGATGGGACCCTCTGTCGATCTCCACACTGCTCGCCTTTCCCCGCCTGTTCACCGGGCACGCGCACGCACACACGTGTCCCCTCATCTCAGTTTCTCCCCAAATCTAAGCAACCGTTTCCTTTTTGGACACCAGAGTGTCCTGCTCATCTTGTCCATTTCATTCCTCTTTATACAGCCCTTGTGATTACATTCCTCCTTCTCTCCTTTATGCTGACACTTGTACCTTTTGCTTCTTCCTTTTGTTTTCCTCTCTCTCCTCCTCTTTTTAAGTTTCCTAGTCATAGCAAGCTCATCATGCCAGTCCACTCATCCCTGCCCCACGCCCGCCGAGCCCTGTCCCCCGAGATGCACGCTGTCACCAACGAGTGGATCTCACTGACCGTAGGGGTCCCAGGCAGGCGTTCTCTGGCCCTGACCCCACCCTTACCTCCTCTACCGGAGGCGTCTATCTACAACACGGACCACCTGGCCTTGACATCGAGGGCCAGCCCCTCCCTGGCCCTCAGCTTCCCACGTTCAGGTTGGTCAGATCATCCCAGTCCACAATCAGTAGCTTCCCCGCTGGCCCTACCTGCCCCGCACAAAGCCTACTCCCTGGCACCCAGTGCCCAAGCCCCGCTTCACATCAATGGAGACAGTGGCCTCCACGCTCTGCCTGCAGGCAGCTGCCCAGATAGCTTCTCCCAGCCGCTGCCCGGGAGCTCTGATAGCGTCATCTTGGAGCTTAGCGATGCCTTTAGCACCCAGAGCAAGAGGCAATCGTGGCGAGAAGAGAACGGACAATATGAGAGGAAAGCGGACAGGGAGGCAGGTGGACCCAAGATCTCTAAGAAGAGCTGCTTGAAGCCTTCAGACGTGGTCAGGTGCCTGAGTACTGAACAGAGACCCTCAGATCTCAACACCCCTGACGAGAACCGGCCCGCCAAGCCCCTGGGTAGCCCTTTTCCAGGAAGGGAGGCTGAGCACACAGAGCGGCCTAGAGGTGACGAGCAGGCTGAGAGGAAAACTGCTCAGAGAGGTGGGAGCCAGGTAGGCTTGCAGCATGCCGTGTGTGCCCTTGGCGTCTCACTTGGCAGGGTGGGCTGGTCGTCTCACCCCTGCTCCATCCGCCGAGGCTGGGCGGATGCCAGTGAGATCCTTTGCTTGCCTCAGGAGCAAAGAGATGGCCCTGGAGGGAATGCAGGGGACGTCCATTAAGGTGTCAGGGCTGGGACAGCTGGAGGGAAAGCACAGGCTATTCTGGCCTCCTGAGGTAAAGCTGTCCCCACTTGGGATGCCTCCTGGCCTGGGGCAAAGGCCTCGAGAAGGCAGGCCTTCCTCACGTCCTGTTCATGCCTTGGAGATGACCCTCGGTTTGCTCTGACTAACACAGCTGAGAACACCAGGCTTTGGTTTGGTGTGATGTGGTTTGGTTTTATGTAAGATGCACTGTTTCCATAACCCATGGCGCTCTGCTGGTGCTCAGTTCTGTCAGGTCTTCGTCCTGTCTTGTGTGTGTGTGGGAGCGCAGAGCCTTTGTTCACCGTGAACAAAGGCGTTTTGGTTCTGGGGAGAAGCATGCAAGCCCCCCGGGGCATCCTCGAGTGGGACCGCCAGGTTTTAGATGACTGTCCCTTCTCCTGTCTTAGTCAGCTACAAGGGTGTTTTGGGGCTGACATTTTTTTTAGGAGAAAGGAACTTGGCAACTAGACAAACCATGATTCTGATTTTGGCTGTGCTGTTTACTAGCCTGAAAGCCAAAGACTTGGGGCAGTTTCTTCAAGGTAGCCAGGTTTGTATACCAACCTCATCTCTTACCATCTAGTGACCTGGGAGTCCTCTGTCTGAGACTCAGTTTCCTTATCTGTAAAATAAAGATGATGGCACCTACCTCATGGAGTGGTTGAAAAAAAAAATCTTTGAAATAACATGTGTGAAGTGCTAAGCACAGGGGTTGGGAGCTCTTTGTAAAGGGAATTTATAGAGTCACCATCTTGGGTGATCTCATACTGAGAATGTTCCAGAACCTTCTCAGAAACAGATGGAATTCCTGAAGCTGGAACTAGGAACTACAGGCACGCACCTCTATGCCCGCCTAATTTTTTGATTTATTGTAGAGACGAGGTCTTGCCATGTTGCTCAGGCTGGTCATGAACCCCTGAGCTCAGGCAATCCTCTCACCTTTGCCTCCCAAAGTGCTGGGATTGCAGACGTGTGCCACTGCGCCTGGCTTGAAGCTTTTAAAATTCAGTCTATGTGGCTGGGCTCAGTGGCTCAGCCTGCAATCCCAGCGCTTTGGGAGGCCGAGGTGAGAGGACTGACTGAGCCCGGGGATCCGAGACCCGCCTGGGCAACTTGGCGAGACCTCATCTCTACAATAAATTTAAAAAAATTAGCTGGGCGTGATAGCGTGCGCCTGTAGTTCCAGCTACTTGGAAGGCTGAGGCGGAAGGATCGCCGGAGCCGAGCAGGTCGAGGCTGCGGTGGCCGGGAGCGGCCACTGCACTCCAGTCTGGGCGACAGAGTGAGACTCCAACTCAAAAATAAATAAATAAATAAATTCAGTCTGTGAACATTCCCTCGAGGCCTGCTTCTGGGTGGAATACAGAGGTCATTGACCTCTGCTTTTGAGGATCAAGTTCAGTGAGGCTGGCAGGCACAGCAGTGTCACCAGGGCAGTAACAGAGGCAGGCCTGGAGGCCACAGAAGCACAGAGGCCTGAGACACGCTAGGCCAGACACCCAGCTCCAGCCTAACACATGTGGACCCACGGAGTTGACCTCAGTGGAGGGTATGCCAGTGTGGGATTGTTTGTGAGAAATCAGGCTTAGCCTCCCACTAGCAAGTTAAACGTTTAACCTCCCTTAAACCATAGTTCCCTCACAGCCAAAGTAGCAGTGGAAAGAGTCCCTTCTTGGTAGGGCAGTCGTAAAGGTTCAGTGAGGTAACAAGTAAGTTAGCGCATGCTAAGACTTCGTGTGACAGGGCTTCTGTCACTGGGAATTGTCTCCCCACCTCTAGTGTGGGGCTGCCACACTAGCAGTGATACCTGACTGGCTCTGCCTGACCCCAGAACAGGTTAAGGAAAGAATGGTTGGTCCACTAGGAGAGGTGATGAAGTGGCTAGTTGACAAAAATTAAGGCCGGGCGTGGTGGTTCAGCCTGTAATCCCAGCACTTTAGGAGGCCAAGGCAAGAGGATTGCCTGAGCCCAGGGGTTCGAGACCCGTCTGGGCAACTTGGCGAGACCTCATCTCTACAATAAATCACAAAAAAACTAGCCGGGCCTGGTAGCATGCGCTTGTAATTCCAGCTATTGGAAGCCTGAGACAGAAGGATCGCCTAAGCCCAGCAGGTCAAGGCTGCCGTGACTGTGAGCATGCTGCTGTACTCCAGCCTGAGTGATAGAGTGAGGCTCTGACTCAAAAAAAAGAAAAAAAAGGAAAAATTTCAAACATATAGAAAAGATTTTTGACCAGGCTCAATGGCTCAGCCTGTAATCCCGCGCCTTTGGGAGGCTGAGGTGAGTGAATTGTCTGAGCCCGCGGGTTCGAGACCCGCCTGGGCAACTTGGCGAGACCTCATCTCTACAATAAATCAAAATGAGCCGGGCGTAGTA
>NW_007248653.1:57735-63851 GCF_000164805.1 Carlito syrichta | reverse complement strand
CCAGGCGCGCCTGTAGTTCCAGCTACTCGGAAGGCTGAGGCGGAAGGATCGCCGGAGCCCAGCAGGTCAAGGCTGCGGTGCTGGGAGCGGCCACTGCACTCCAGTCTGGGTGACAGAGTGAGACTCCAACTCAAAAACAAAAGAAGAAAAGATTTTTTAAAAAAATTAAAAGCCTCTGACACAGGCACAATCCTATAAATGTCCCAAGTCAGCCTAAGGTGCCTGGAGACCTCCTTACCGTCAGAGGTGAGTCATCACGGCCCAATTCCAGAATCCTGTGTATTCAGGAAGCGCACACAGTGTTGGAGCGCTGAGTGAGGTTAGGGGTGCATGCTTCCTGGCGCAGGATAGGAGGGGCGTAGCTAGCAACGCCAGAGATGATGTTGACTGGAAAGCCAGGCTTGTTGGAAATTGGTTTTTCCTTTTTTGGTGGTCTCCAGCCCCCATGTGTACCCCTTCCTGTCCCCTCCCTTCCTCCTGCTCTCCTGACACAAGCCCCTTCCCGGTGGGTGTGCCCGGGCCATGGGCCATGGACTCGCTCCCTGTGGAGAGCTGGGAGGCATGAGGAGGGCTGCTGTCCACACACCTTCCCCTCCACCACCCTCACTTTCCCTTCCTGTGGCTGGAGCAGGCGCTGGTCAATTCTGGAAATGCGGTCCTTCAGAAGGGGCTCCTGCCTCTTGGGCTGTCTTTGGACGACAGACAAGTTAAAGATGGAAAGGGTTTATATGACCACTGTTTTCTGATGGCCCCATCAAGATGCCACGACCTCAAACTGTGTCACTTACTTGGATAAATGTAGTCCAGACCAGTTTGTGGATCCAGGAAATTGCCAGCCATTATTCTCCCTGCTGAACCAAAGAGTTGAACCAAAAGTTCACTTTCATTGTAGGTATCGGGGAGATAGACCCATAAAGTGAGGGAATTTTACTCGAGGGCCTCAAATGAAAAGACATTCTAAAATGTTAGGATCACTTACTCTTCCAAACATCAAGGATGTTCTACGCGGTATCTCAGTGCTTTAAGAAGTAGAGAGGGAGCCGGGCTCGGTGGCTCAGCCTGTAATCCCAGTACTTTGGGAGGCCGAGGCAAGAGGATTGCCTGAGCCCCTGGGTTCGAGACCTGCCCGGGGGACTTGGCGAGACCTCGTCTCTACAATAAATCAAAAACTAGCCGGGCATGGTAGCGCGTGCCTGTAGTTCCAGCTGCTTAGAAGGCTGAGGCGGAAGGATTGCCGGAGCCCAGCAGGTCAAGGCTGTGGTGACCGGGAACCTGCTACTGCACTCCAGTCTGGGAGACAGGATGAGACTCCAATTCAAAAAAAAAAAAAGAAATAGAGAGGGATGAATGTCATCAGGGCTTCCATTTAGATGTGACTTCTTCTAGAAACTATTGGGGCCAAGGGAAAGCTTTCCCTTCACCCTCTGAGGTGGATTCATAGGAAAAAAATGTTTTGATCATAGTTTTACATGACATGGAAACTTCAGAACAGAGACCCGACCTCCTCATTGCCGTGTGGAAGTTTATATATGATCTTGAGGTTGTAGAAAGAATGGAGGTTTGAAGCATGACCAAAAACAGGTTATGGTGGTAAATTAGGTTTTAGTGGCAAGACAGGTTATGGGAGCAGGAGAAGAGGCCTGGCCAACAAAGGTGGTCTTACTATGTAGTTGGAACCTCACAGGTGGGAGCCCTCAAAGAGAATAGAGGGGAAAAGTTTCTTTTAGACTGTGAAAGGTCAGACTCTCAGATAATCTTTCCTAGGTTCCGGGAAGGGAATGCCTGGCTGCATTAATGTAGATTTTTCTACAGATGTAAATTTCCCCGCAAAAGATAGCTTTTCGGGGCTACCTCTTTTTGCCGCCTTATTGGCAGTCATTTCAAAATATGTCAAAGAAGGCATGGTAGCTCATGCCTGTAATCCCAGCACTTTGGGAGGCCAAAGTGGGAGGACTGCTCGAGCTCAAGAGTTTAAGACCAGCCTAGGGAACATAGTGAAACCTCGTCTCTAAAAAAAATTTTAAAAATTAGCCAGGCATGGTGGTGGGCACTTGCAGTCCCAGCTACTTGGGAGGCTGAGGTGAGAGGATTGCTTGAGCTCAGAAGGTTGAGACTGCAGTGAGCTCTGGTCATGCCACTGCACTCCAGACTGGGCAACGGAGTGAGATTCCAACCCCTCCCCCCCAAAAATCAAAATAATTTATTTGGGAGTAAAAATATTGTTATTTCCTTCAAAGCCTTTCCTGACAGCCTCCCCACCCTCCCCATAAGACTAGGTTCAGTGCCCTGACTGTGTGCTGCCTCAGCCCCCGCACCTGGCCTATGCAGAGCCCTCTCAACTCTGTCGTATCTACCCCTTTGCTTGCCTGTATCCCCGTAGAGTATTTGTGCCCTAAGGACCGTGGCACACGTGGAAGACACTCAGTAAATACTTGTTGAGTGAAAGGTGTTGACAAAAGATGCCAAATTCTGTAAAATATTTAAGATGATTTATTCTGAGCCAAATATGAGGAACCTAGGCCCATGGTGCCGGCCCCAGGAGAGCCTAAGAAAGTATGCCTGTCGTGGTTGAATTGTAGCTTGGTTATATATAATTTAGGAGGACAGAAGAGACAAGAAACCATAAATCAAAACATGTGAGATTTATACTGGTTCAGTCCAGGAAAGTGGGATATTTCCAAGTGGGGGCCCACAGGCTATAGTGGACTCAAAGTGTTATGTCAGCAGGCCTGTGCCATGAGTCAGATGCAAAGAATTGCACAGAAATTAGATTAGGAAAGATAGTTTATTTAGAAAGTAGATTAGAGAGAGAGAGAAGGTGAATCTACCTCTCCAAATTGGGGGGGTGGGAGCAGAGCTTAAAGAAAGCATGGCCGCCCAATCCTGAGACTAGGAACCTTTTCAAACTTCTTTTGGGGGTGGGCAGGGCAAGGCATTCACAGGAACTGACTTCATGGTGTTGGACAGAAGGCAGATAGGTGGGTCAGTCATATAGTTGAGAAGGGCAAGTAAGCCCAGGAACTGTCACCATGGTGATGGGGTGGTGGTCTGTGTCATGTAGGTCATGAAAGGCTGATCACAATAGGCTAGGTCAGCTTGGCCCTTTATGGCAGGAAGACAAATATTTGGATAAAGATATTTAGTTAGTAGAAAGCATGCTTGGGGGGGTTTCAAGACAGTCATCAGTGACTATCTCCAGTAAACCAGGCCTGTCCCCTGTTAATGATTGGAGAGCAAGTTAAAATAAAATGCTAAAGAAGCATAACAAAGCATCAAATGGCTGCTCTGTGGCTAAAGTTGCTCCATTTTGGTGTTTCACCCTTTCACGAAGATTTTCTGACTGACATTTAGTTAGCTAGTGTTATCTAAGGAATTTTGAAAGCAGTTAAGGAAATGGACAGCTTGGGGAAGGATGAGGGAGACAAGTTTCTTGATGTGTAGATGAAGCTTAATGGGTGGTGGCAGAGTTCAGAGAGAACAGGTAGGTGTCTTTTATTTTTAATGAACTTTTAAATCTTAGAACAGATTTATGTATACAGAAAATGTGTGAAGGTAGTATGGTTTTCATCTGCCCCGTACCCGGTTTCCTCTGTTATTAGTATGGGACATTTGTAACAATGAACCAATATTGATATATCATTATTAACTAAAGTGTATACTTATTCAGATTTCCTTGGGTTTGAACTAATGCCCTCCTCTACTACCCTGCCCCCAACGATCTCATCTAGGATACCACACTGCATGTAGTCATCGGGTCTTCTTAGGTTCTTCTGGCTATGATAGCTTCTCAGCTTCTTGTTCCTTATTTTGCGTGACCTTGACAAAAGGGTATTTGAAGTGTATGGGTCAGATCTTTTGTGGAACAGAGAACAGGTAGGCGTCTTAAAAGGTGCCTGGAGTCCCCAAAAGACAGCTGTGCAGAGTCATAAGATGCTTTGATTTTGTCTTCTTTATCTGTTATGTGATGTTATGCCAAAGCCAGGTTGGAAAGTAAACTACATTAAGCAGTTAATTAAAAAGCCCATCTCTCCAGATCCCTTAGTTAGGAACTTGTCAAGGTAAAGGAAATAAGGGCAGTGTGTAGTCATCAAAGAAACAAAAAAATGCCTGACCCCAACTGAAAGAGTTTATGACCCCTATTGGATGGGTAAGACATGTTCACAAATAATTATGATGCAAACAAGGAAACATAAACAGCTTATTCTGGAAGTTCAAGACTGGGCGAAATCAGCAAGGAGAGGGGGAAGGTGGTTGCCTGGAAAAACTTCAAGAATAATGTAGCACTGGGTCTGGGCTTTTCATAGGTGTGCAGCAAGGAGGGTGACATTCAGGGCAGCTAACACAAGCAAAGGCCCAGAGGTAGGAACATGAAAGGCGTGCATGGAGAACGGGGCATCCCTGGCGTGGGTGAGGCTTCAGCAGATGAATAGAAGGGGGAATTCTGGAGAGGGGGCTGGGACCAGAGCTTGGAGGGTGCTGGTTGGCACCTGTGATATTCATCAGCGTCTCCTAACAGTATGTCCAGTCATTTTCCTTACGGTCACAGCGACCCTTGTGAGTCAGTCCTAGTTCCTTCCCCTGAGTCTCCTGTCCACCCCCCTCAACTCTGCAGACCTGGGAACACTTCCTGTGAGATGGTTTGATGTTTCACTCCTCTTCACTTCTAAACTGGTTTCCTATTGGGTCAGCTGCTCGTGTGTGTTACGTCTGAACAGCAGAAGAAGGTAAATGAAGTGTAAGGTCTTTAGGGAAATCAGGATGGAGTGGGAAGAGCACCGGATTGAGAGTCCTTTGGTGTGTCCAAGTTCCAGCCCCAGCTCTGCTGTTAGCCTGCTGAGTTTCTTTGGTTGAGTCACTTTTCTTTCCTGGCAGCTTTCCTGTCCACAAGCAAAAGATTCAGACAAGAGAACTGCAGTTAGGTGAAAATCCCGTGTGAATTTCATTTGCAATAAAAAATAACACATAAGTAATTTTTGTTTTTTGAGTTGGAGTCCCGCTCTGTCACCCAGGCTGGAGAGCAGTGGCATGCTCACAGCCACCGCAGCCTCGACCTGCTGGGCTCAGGCAATCCTTCCGCCCCAGCCTTCCAAGTATCCGGAACCACAGGCATGCACCACCATGCCCGGCCCATTTTTTGATTTATTGTAGAGATGCAGTCTCGCCAAGTTGCCCGGGCTGGTCTCGAACTCCTGTCAATTCAGGATGGTCTTCGACAATCCTCTTGCCTCCGCCTCCCAAAATTCTGGGATTGCAGGCGTGAGCCACTGTGCCTGGCCACAGACATCATGTTAAGAAGGGGTTTTATTATAGACCTGTAGACCTTCACAGTTGAAAAATGGAAGTTTTTCTTTTTGTTTGTTTTTTTGAGGGACAACTTAACTCATTGGACAAAAATAACATACACACAAACACATACAAAACACCCAAGAGTTCAGAATTATCCACCAAGTCCTTGGCTTTTGTGGGACATAATTTTGGCCAATAAGGTTTCAGGACAATCAATCAAGAAAGTAATGGGGAAGGTTGTTTTGAAAATCTCCGTCACTGGCATTATCTAGTATTTACTGAATTTCTCCGAGGTAGAAGTACAGTTTGCTGACTGGCATCCAGCCTTGACTTTTAGAAGTTTCTACAATTTGTTAGAGCTCCTCGTAGAGTTGTGAATGAAAAAATAATCTTTAAAGATCATCTCTTGCAGTGACTCATAACTTTTTCTGGATCACAGACCCTTTGAGAGTCTCAAGTCAGCTGAGGACTCGAGACCAGTGGTTTGGGAAAGAGGGTAGCAGTTTCAAGAGGCCACACCTGAGTCCATCCACAAACCCTCTGGAAATCCATGGGCCACCAAGTTAAGAGCTTTCTATCTATTAGACTTTTACACTGAGTTGAGAAAACTGAGACCTGACACAAGTGATAAAACTTTTGTGAGGTCAGTTTAGTTCCTAAAGGGAAAGAAGCCAATCAAATAAAATCTGACGGCATGAAGTATAAAATAAAAGTGTATGTAGCTGGGCTCGGTGGCTCAGCCTGTAATCCCGCGCCTTTGGGAGGCTGAGGTGAGTGGATTGCCTGAACCCGCGGGTTCGAGACCCGCCTGGGCAGACGAGACCTCATCT
>NW_007248653.1:45954-57675 GCF_000164805.1 Carlito syrichta | reverse complement strand
TGAGACTCCAACTCAAAAAAAAAAAAAAAAGTGTATGTAAGCTGGCTATGGTGACGCATACCTGTAGTCCTGGCTACTTGGGAGGTTGAGGCAAAAGGACTGCATGAACCCCTGAGATTGAGGCTGCACTGAGCCATGGTCATGCCACTGCACTCCAGCCTGGACAAAAGAGTGAGACCCCACCAAACTCAATAAAAATAAAAATAATAATAGGCCAGGTGCAGTTGCTCATGCCTGCAATCCCAACACTTTGGGAGGCAGAGGCAAAAGGATTGCCTGAACCCACAGATTCAAGACCAACCTGGGCAACACAGTGAGACCTCATCTTTACAATAAATTAAAAAATTAGCCGGGCATGATGGCATATGCCTGCCTGTAGTTCCAGCTACTTGGAAGACTGAAACAGAAGGATTACTTGAGCCCAGGAAGTTGAGGCTGCGGTGGCCATGAGCATGCCACTGCACTCCAGCCTAGGTGACAGAGTAAGACTCCAACTCAAAATAATAATAATAATAACAACAATAATAATAGAGTATACATGATAGCTACACATACTCAAAGTATCTGTCTAAGAAGCACGAGAACAAACTATACAGCCTTAGAGAAGAGAGAAGAGGGTAAGCTACTCAACTAAAGACAGAAAGGTGTGCCGTGGTGACTTCAGAGAGAACGTTCCTCAACGCATGGAACTAGGTGATTTCCCAGAAAGATAACAAAGGCAATGGCCTGCTTTGAGGATGGAAATCAGAAATAGAAGGGAAAGCATGTGATGTAACTTGCCAAGGTCAAAAAGGAAATTTAAAATGTTAAGATACTCAAGGAAAAGGGGAAAACATTTTCCTTTGACTCATTCACAAGGGAAATCTCTAAATGAATACAGAGGATGTTTACCAGTTTGTGTGTGGGATGGGGGAGACGCTGGCTGCAGTTCTCACAAAACTAAGCAGCAGGTATTCTCTCAGCACTGCAGGTAGGGAAATAGGACCCAAAGCTGAAGTGTCCATCCTTGAAAAGATGTTAGAAGAAGTGGTGCATATCAGCAGAAACCCAAGTGCCAGCCACAGGGCACTGGACGTGTTAGGGTGACCTCTTGGTCAGTATCTCTTTCTGGCTCTTCCAGTTATCTTCCTCTGGCAGAGAATAAGCCAGGAAGGTCAGGGTGCAGTGGGGAAAGCACAGAACTCGGAATGTGAGAGACAGGAGTTGGAATCCTAGCGCTTCAAATTCCCAACTCAGAAGTATCAAGTCTTAATTTTCTCATTTGTAAAATGAGGTAAGAAGCCGGGCTCAGTGGCTCAGCCTGTAATCCCGTGCTTTGGGAGGCTGAGGTGAGTGAATTGCCTGGGCAACTTGGTGAGACCTCATCTCTACAATAAATCAAAAACCAGCCTGGAGTGGCAGCGCGTGCCTGTAGTTCCAGCTACCTGGAAGGCTGAGGCGGAAGGATTGCCGGAGCCCAGCATGTCGAGGCTGCGGCGGCCGGGAGTGGCCACTGCACTCCAGTCTGGGCGACAGAGTGAGACTCCAACTCAAAAAAATAAAAAATAAATTAAAATAAAATAAAATAAAATGAGGTAAGTAGTGAGCTCCTTCTTGAGTTTTGAAAATTAGGTGAGATATCATGGGATGAAATCACCTAGCCCAGAGCCTGTAGTGGGGACTCAATAGATACCTGTCGTGTGGCACTGAGGTCCCAGGGGAAAGGAACAAAAGTAGTTTACATTTATCCACCTAAAAGAAGAATGGGTAAGAGAAGAAGGTAGAGAATGACAAAATCATTTTACACAAATCTAGAATTTAGAAAATTTGGTGCATGCATACCCTTTGAAACTAAAATAAAAATGAAAAAAAAAAATTTTTAAGAAAATCTGCAATGTGCACTCCCCAAATTAGTGTTTCCTACTTTGCGTACAAAGGTGTGAGCTACCCTTGAAAAGCTTTGGTTTCTTCATACTTTAATATATATCTGTCACTTCCTGCCCTGATTATTTTATGAAAGAAACGGAAGACTGTATCACAGTCTACGAAGAGAAGGCTGAGCTTTGGTTGAACATTTACTGAGTCTGTAAGTTTAGGGTTGTAATCAGATTCAAATTCCCACCAAGTTAATGTGTTGTCCAGTGAGTGAGCTGCACAGAGGTTAAGTCTGAGGGGTAAGCAGTTGAACTAATTGGTTGTAATTAGTTGTATATTTAAGCTGCAATCTTTTTCTCAGTAAATTCAAGAGTATGACTCAGTGAAGCCAGTGGCTGTTTCGAGGGCACTCTGGAGGTTTCCTGGAGCTGACCCCAGGAGCCTGAATTGTTCAAGCCCCCCAACTCCTCTGGCAGAGTTCGCTGATGGTGTTCCAGGAGCTGCAAATCTTCTGTCACTGTCCTGGGGCAGTCACTTGGGATGCTTCCAGAAGTGAGCTCTCCTTCCATTTGGAAGCTGAGATCAAACCCTTCCCCCACCCAGACTCCAGAAGGGAATATGTGGGGTGCTGCCTCCCTTAAACCAGGTCGGCCCTGCCCAGTCCTAATTCTCAATTTATAGGACGGACACACTCCGATTATAGAGCATTAGGGCCATAAGGAAGTTTACAGAGATTGTGTCCAATACTCTTACGTATTTTAGAACTTGAAGTCAAGAGACAATCAGATAGTACAAAGTTTATCCTGGCACCTGGATCTTCTCAGTGTCCCAGCTGGGAGGTCACTGTAGGTCACCAGGAAGGTGAGTTGGGTCTAAGAAGACACGGGGTGGGAGGTGACTAGAGGAATGCCATCTCGGTGAGGCTCGGGGTGTTTCTAGAGGGGACCTGGGGCCATGGAGAGGTTGGGTTTCCCTGCCCTGTCCGCATCTCCAGGACTTTCTGCTGTTCTTTAGCCTGTGTGTAATTATTTTGGGCTTCAAGGTTTTGGCACACACCCAGTGCTAGAAGAGTGTGCTTAGTAACTCTGCAGTAGCACCAGGTGTTCTGGGGATCCAGAGGGATTAACAGCTCCAGGGAGGCTGGGATCAGATTTCTGAGGAACTTCTGTGACCTGAAGGCAGAAGGGCAGGGGGCAACTGAGCAAGGACGCATGCAGGGTCACCCGCTTGGGGAGAATGAGACTCTGGGCCAGGAGGGGTGACTTGTGTGCAAATACAGAAGAAAGCAGTTTCCGGCCCAGTGACCATCACCTGCTCACAATTGATGGGGAAGGGGAGGGGAGTGTAGTGTGCGTGTGTTTCTGTGCACACACATGTGTGGGTCTGGTTATTTTTGTAAACACGTGAAAAACTGGAATGCGCCTCCAGTGTCTGAAATGTACTCAGCATGAGATAATACTCCCTTTCTTCTTAACCCTGGATGAGGTCCTGGTTGAGAAAGACTTGTGTCTCCTCTCAGGCTTAAACAAACACTGAGGACCTGGGAGGGTTCAGAGCGGCACTGGCCCGTGGAAATATACTGGGAGCCATGTATGTAATTTAGAATGTTCTGGTAGCCACAGTAAAATGGAAGAGGTGAAATTAGTTTTAATATTTTATTTAACTCAGTGTATCAAAAAATGATTACAGAGCTATTTTACATCTTTATTTTGTACTAAGTTTTTGAAATCCCATGGATGTTATCCCATAGCACATTTCACTTCATATTGGCCACGTCTCAAGTGCTCAGCTGCCACATGTGGTCACTGGCCGCCATACTGGATGGCACAGGTTTATAGAATTTGCTGTATAAAGCTGGAAAGTGGTTAGAAAATGGCACCAGGAAAATATGCCTAGAGAGGAAAGAAAATCTGAAGGCTGGATCCTTGTGATAGATATCAGTGGTTTTCATCTCCACTGAGTGTCCACCCATGCCATGGTCCCCAAAACCCCAAAACACTGGTTTATAGTTCAGCCATATGAAATATTTCATTTAAATCTAAACAGGAAGAAATGGAATGAATAAGGTTAATGGGATAAATATTTCTCTTACCTCCTTCCTTTATTTATTCAACAAATGCTAAGTGAGGACCCAGTTGTCTCCACCTCTCAGGAATGGGGCTAAGTTTGTAGTGTCCAGATGTTAAGGCTGTGGTGACAATTATCCTCTGCTTTGAGGGTGGCCCGAGACCAAGGAAGGTACTAGTTGGACCATCCATATTCCTTCCACTACTGTAGTTCTTTAGGTGAGTGATGGGATGCTCTTAGGCACAGCATAACTTTTACTTTTATTTTTTATTTGTTTATTTTTTTTGAGTTGGAGTCTCACTCTGTCGCCCAGACTGGAGTGCAGTGACCACTCCTGGCCACCGCAGCCTAGACCCGCTGGGCTCTGGTGATCCTTCCGCCTCGGCCTTCTGAGTAGCCAGAATTACAGGCGCGCGCTACCACGCCCGGCTAATTTTTTGATTTATTGTAGAGATGAGGTCTCGCCTACCCAGGCGGGTCCCGAACCCGCGGGCTCAGGCAATCCACTCACCTCAGCCTCTCAAAGGCAAGGGATTACAGGCTGAGCCACCGAGCCCGGCTCATAACTTTTACTTTTAAAAGAGCTTGTTCGACCTGGCTTGGTGGCTCAGCCTGTAATCCCAGCACTTTGGGAGGCCGAGGCGAGAGGATTGCCTGAACCCGAGGGTTCGAGACCAGCCCAGGCGACTTGGCGAGACCTTGTCTCTACAATAAATAAAAAATTAACCGGGCATGGTAGCACGCACCTGTAGTTTCGGCTACTTGGAAGGCTGAGGCGGAAGGATCACTTGAGCCCAGCAGGTCGAGGCTGTGGTGGCCGTGAGCATGCCACTTGCACTCCAGCCTGGGTGACAGAGTGAGACTCCAACTCAAATAAATAAATAAATAAATGAGTAAACAAACAAAAGATCTAGGTCTTTGAACACCTGGAATAAAAAGTATTCAAGAAGTCGGCCGGGCATGGTGGCTCAAGCCTGTAATCCCAGCATTTTGGGAAGCTGAGGTGAGCGGACTGCCTGAGCCTAGGAGTTCAAGACCAGCCTGGGCAACTTGGTAAGACCTCGTCTCTACAATAAATCAAAAAAAATTAGCCGGGTGTGGTAGCGTGCGACTGTAGTTCCAGCTACTTGAAAGGCTGAGGCGGAAGTATTACCTGAGACCAGCGTGTCAAGGCCACAGTGGCCATGAGTGTGCCAGTCATGGCCAACTCAAAAAAAAAAAGTATTCAAGAAGTTATAGTGCTTTCATAAGAGACAGAAATTAGGTGTTGCGATCATGGTTAAACCAGCAATCCATCATAATCTAAGAGGTAGGGCATGTATGGAGATTAGACACGAAGGAGCCCAGCTCTCACACTCAATGGCTTTGCTGCCTTGTGCAAGTTTCTGAGGCTTCCAATTCCCTGTTCTGCACCTCAAGTCAAAGGGTTAGCGCAAAAGTCAGATGACCCATATGTGCTTGTAACGTATCAGGTTCTTCTTACTGTATTTGATTCACCGGCCTACTTTTGAGCACCAAATTATTTGTTAGATAATTGATTCCAGTCACTCCTTTGAGATTACATTGACGGAAGGACACTGAGGGGCTTGTAGAAAGTCTTCCCTTCTTGTCAGATACAGTGGCTCATGCCTGTAATCTCAGCACTTTGGGAGACCAAGGCAGGAGGACTGCTTGATCTCAGGAATTAGAGACTCAAGGGGTTGCCCACATCCTCTCTTCATACTGCATGTGGCCTGAGGTCAAGAGGCCACCAGCTGGAGTGTGGAAATATTTTGGTTTTTGTGACGAGAACTTTTGTTTTCACAAGTGAAAGGATAAATTGGGGAGGTGGGTCTGTGCCGATGCCGATGCCACGGGAATAATGCAAGATTGCAACAAGAAAGAAAGTAGAAAGAAGTAAAGTGCGTTATTCACCTTTTCCAGATTGGAAAGGGGGCCGGCACTCAGATGTAAGTGTGGCATCCAAGGGCCAAGAACTGGGTATATTTAAGGGCCTTTGGGGTAAGGGGGATTTGGGTCCAGAGGAATGTCGGGGTGGTCTTTGATGTTGATTGCAGCCACATGAGTCTTAGATCTTGATGTATAGCCAGACGTGAGCATCTCATGCCCTCAGGTGGTGGGCTAGATGGGGGTTGGAGAAAGGGGGGAGTTTCCTGCAAGAGACTTACCAGACGTTTGCAATCCTCAAACTCCTTGACCAAAAGATGGTCTATTTTCATTTCTATGTCTCTGTCCTTGTCTGGCATCTGAAGGAGATTTGCCAAGGAGGTGGGGTAGGCTGCCGCTTGACCCATAGTAAAATGTCTGAGCACATCTTAAAACCTGCCTATTGGAAATTTATGTATGTCTAACCTATGCTAGATTCAAAGCATGTCAGGGGTAAAGTCTAAGCAAAAATGGCTATGCTGGCTGGGCTCAGTGTCTCAGCCTGTAATCCCAGTTCTTCGGGAGGCTGAGGCAAGTGGATTGGGCCGGTCTATGAAACAAGTGGGTTATACACAAAAGACTTCCAAGTGCCCTTGTAAAAGGCCTGGACAGAGCTTCAGATATGTATTTAGAGAGACTTGGGGGTGGAGGGAGGAATGATTCCAAGCCCCCTTTCCATGAAGGCCTGGCCTCTGCAATGCAAGCCCCAGTGAAAAGGCAGGCCTACCTGGCCATGACTGCACCTGTAGTGTGTCCTCGTCAGCCTGTGGTACCTGGGCTAGTGAGTGACGAGTGACTCATTTCTACGTGTATGTCAGGACACACAGTCCTGTTTCTGGAAGCAAGCTCTGCTCTGTGAGCTGTCTGAACTCAGCTCGTACCTCACTGGAGTGTGTCATGTGCAGATTTGTTTCCAGAGGAATGGCTTTGGCTGATAACTGAAATATTACCAAGGAGTTTTTCAAAAGCGTTCTTCTCTTTGTCAGTTTTCACAAGTACTCAAATATGGCAGACCTGACAGTTCTAGGAGTCTGCTCTGTCAGAGGGGCTTCCAGCCAGCAAAATAACTGAAACTGGCTTTTGGTCCAGCCGCCTTCCCTAGATGACTGCTGGCTGATAGCGAGGGCATGCGTGTGTGTGTGGCTTATGGTGGAACAGGGCCATTCCCCGAGATGGCCCGTCCCTGTCTCTCTCCTGCCAATCCGGGGACCCTGTGTCATCCATCCTCGCCTCCCCACAGCCATGTGTCCCGTTTCCCATCTCATTGCCTGGATGCTTGCTCCTAACTCTGTACATCTGCATTTTCTCCTGTGCACCCATCGTGTTACTGTGGAAACTTGGTGGCCGCAGGCCGCGAGTGTCCGGTGTCATCCAAGTGTGGTGGTGTGGTATGTGTACTTGCTCACGCTTTTATTTTGAACCCTTTCCAATGTGACATCCGCTAAAATGTCTCCCTTATAATTTGCTTGATGATCACAGCTTTCTCATCATTCATTGAGCGCAGGACCTGATCTCACAGAATCTGAAAAGAGCTATGTGGTAAGATGCCTGTTGAATAAGACTGTAGCTTTTCTAAAGAGAATCCGTACTGACCTAGAGTCTAGACCAGGGCGCTGCCTGGTGAACTCCCAGTACCATTTTTCACGAGAGTTCTGTGGCTGTTGTGGTGCAGAGAGATGTTGGGCCAGCCCCTGCCCCCAGAAAAGAGCAGAGGAATTTCGAGACAGTCTTTCTACTCTGCCTACATGGGGGATTAAATTAATATATTAGTGCATGATTGGGGATACATACTTGCATTTCTGCCCTGAAGTTATTCCATTTGCAACAGTTACTCACTAATTACAGGCTTTTATGCTGCTGCCTTTTTTTTTTTTTTTTTTTTTAATATTCATACTAAATCCCAAATTCTTCTGTATCTTACCTGTTTTTCCATGCTTACACCTGGATCCCTCCTGCACTCCACCTACTGGAATATCTGTTTTTTTTTAACCTGGATCTTCAACTCTGTTTTTTCCCTGGACTTATGTGCTTCGTCTGGAATGTTACATCTCTTCCTCTCTCTTTTTTTTTTTTTGTCCCCACATTGACTGTTTTATGGGGGTTTCTGGATATCTCGGGGCCACCTCACAGGAAGCGGTTTGCAATGAGATCATAAACGTTGCCGAAAAGTCTGTTCATTACTGCAGCACTGTTTCTCATCCCCTTGACTTTCATCACAAGGTATCCCCTTCTGACAATAAATCATCTTCCATCATTTCTCAGCAACCTCAAGCCCAGCAGCGAAGAGTCACTCCAGACAGGAGTCAAACCTCACAAGATTTGTAAGTACTCTTGGTGAACTTTAATTCACGTGTTCTGGGGGGACTGTTGGCCTAAGAAAGTGGGTCACCAGGCACGGTGGCTCACGCCTGTAATCCCAACACTTTGGGAGGTGGAGGCAAGAGGATTGCCTGAGCCCATGGCTTCGAGACCAGCCTGGGCAACATGGTGAGACCTCGTCTCTACAATAAATCAAAAAATTAGCTGGGTGCGGTGGCACATGCCCGTAGTTCTGGCTACTTGGAAGGCTGAAGTAGAAGGATCGCCTGAGCCCAGCAGGTTGAGGTTGCAGTGGCCATGAGCAGTGTGCTGTTGCACTCCAGTCTGGGTGACAGAGTGAGACTCTGACTCACAAAAAAAAAGAAAGTGGGTCATTGGCTGACTATCGGGCAGTTGTTTAGGACAATAAGTGACTCACGCCCAGCTCTGAGAATTTCTAGTTAAAGCCATGTTTCCCATCAGACAGTGTGAAAACAGGTGGCGGGTAAATAAAGGAGGTCATGGGTGACTAGGAGAGAGAGACAGGTAAAGAATTAACTGCGATACGGCCTGGGCAACATAGCAAAACCCTGTGTGTACAAAAAAATGAAAATAAAAACTTAGAGGCCGGGCAGGGTGGCTCAAGTTTGTAATCCCAGCACTTTGGGAGTCTGAGGCAAGAGGATTGCCTAAGCCCAGGGGTTCGAGACCAACCTGGGCAACTTGGTGAGACCTAGACCCTACAATAAATCAAAAACTTAACCAGGCGTGGTGGCGTGTGCCTGTAGTTCCAGCTACTTGGAAGGCTGAGGCCAAAGGATTGCCTAATCCCAGTAGGTCGAGGCTGCAGTGGCCATGAGCGTGCCGGTGCACTCCAGCCTGGGCAACAGGGTGAGACTCCAAATCAAAAAAAAAAGAGAGAAAAAAGGAAAACTTAACCAGGTGTGGTGTTATGTACCTTTAGTCCTACCTACTCAGGAGACTGAGGCAGGAGGATCCCTTAAGCCCAGGAGTTCCATACCAACCTAGGCAACATAGAGACATCCTACCTCTACAAAAAAATAAAATACAAAATTAGCTGGGCATGGTGGCACATGCCTGTAGTCCCAGCAACTCAAGAGGCTGAGATGGAAGGATTGCCTGGGCCCAGGAGTTTGAGGCTGCAGCAAGCTATGACTGCCACTGCACTCCAGCCTGAGCAACAGAGTAAGACCCCATCCCTTTAAAAATTAAATAATAAAAACTGCCATAGAAGGTCAAATTCAAGAGCTGTGTTGTCTGGTTTCAGTTTTAGTTTTGTGGGAACATAGAGGAAGAGTGGTTAAAGTTTGACCAGAAGTGAATGAACAGGGTTGATTCATTCATTCAAAAAACGTGTTAGATGTCTGCTGTGTTTTAAGCACATAGGAGAAAACTCTGTTCACAGAGGAAGGCAGATTTGGACTAAACATTGAAAGATAGACTGGGCCGGGCTCGGTGGCTCAGCCTGTAATCCTGCTCTTTGGGAGGCTGAGGTGAGTGGATTGCCTGAGCCCGTGGGTTCGAGACGCACCTGGGCAACTTGGCGAGACCTCATCTCTACAGTAAATCAAAAATCAGCCGGGCGTGGTGCCTGTAATTCCAGCTACTTAGAAGGCTGAGGCAGAAGGATCGCCGGAGCCCAGCAGGCAGGTCGAGGCTGCGGTGGCCGGGAGCGGCCACGGCACTCCAGTCTGGGCGACAGAGTGAGACTCCAACTCAAAAAAAGAAAGATAGACTGGATTTTGAGAGAACAGGAAGGAAAAGTCCTTCCCAGTGCAGGCGACCACATATGCAGAGACATGGCGTGGCTGTTGTTTGGCGAACTTGAGGGTCCTTTGTGTCCACAGCGTAAGGTTCATGGAGGAGATAGTTGGAGACAAAGCTCAACAGGTAGGGTGGTACCAGGTGCCAGAGCTCAGAGTACAGTCTGTATGTTATTCTGAAGGCACTAGGGAGCCATTGAAGGTTTTTGAAGTGAGGAGCACATTAATCATCTTTTGTTTTAGGGTGATAACTGGCTACAGAGTGGAGGGTGGATTTCAGAGATGAGAGGTGAAAATGTCGGTTAGAAGATTTTAATCCGGCCAGGCTCGGTGGCTCATGCCTGCAATCCCAGCACTTTGGGAGGCTGAGGTGAGAGAACTGCCTGAGCCCACAGGTTTGAGACCAGCTTGGGCAACTTGGCAAGACCTCATCTCTACAATGAATCAAAAAACTAGCCAGGCATGGTGGCGCATGCCTGTAGTTACAGCTACTTGGAAGGCTGAGGCGGAAGGATCGCCTGAGCCCAGCAAAGGATCGCCCACTGCACTCCAGCCTGGGCGACAGAGTGAGACTTCAACTCAAAAAAAAAAAAAAAAGGAAGATTTTAATCCAGACAAGAAGTGCTGAGGGCCTGAGCCAGGACAGTGTGGGCACTTTGCTACCATGGAAGTACATGTGATTACTCCCAGAGATACAGGGCGAAGAAGAGCCCCAAAGGAGACCGAGAAGGGGTAGCCAGAAATGCAGGCCAGGTGTAGGAGGGTTCGCCTTCATAGAACAGAGCCGCAGTGCTGCTACCCCAGAGAAGCCAAGGGTGGGAAATGAGAAATACCCACCAGGCGTTCTCCTTGGCAACTGGAAAAAATCACGGGTGACCTCTGAAACGGCAGTGTTAGTGGAGAGGGGGTGGCAGGTGCTGTGTTGAAAGAGGCCATGAGCTGTTTGATGTTGAGTGGAGGGACAGGGAGGGGAGCCTGGAGATCAAGAGAATAGCAGAGACAGGGGAGGTGTTTTTAGGGTGCAGAGACTTGAGCACGTTTGTACCAGAGGAGGAGTTGACAGTCGAAAGATGCAAAGGTGCAGTTGCTCATGCCTATAATCCCAGCACTTTGGGAGGCCAAGGTGAGAGGATCGCCTGAGCCCAGGAGTTTGAGACAAGCCTGGGCAACATGGTGAGACCTCATCTCTACCAAAAAATACCAAAAAATTAGCTGGGTGTGGTGGCGCACGCCTGTAGTCCCAGCTACTTGGAAGACTAAGGCAGAAGAATCGCCGGAGCCCAGCAGGTCGAGGCTGCGGTGGCCAGAAGCGTACCACTGCATTCTAGCCTAGCAACAGAGTGAGACACCAACTAAAAAAAAAAAGATGTGCCAGGTACAGTGACTTAAGCCCGTAATCCCAGCACTTTGAGAGGCAGAGGTGAGAGGATTGCCTGAGCCCAGGGGTACAAGACTAGCCTAGGCAACTTAGTGAGGTCTCATCTCTACAATAAATAAAAAAATTAGCAGGGCATGGTGCATGTGGTAGTTCCAGCTACTTGGAAGGCTAAGGTGGAAGGATCGGCCGAGGCTGCAGTAGCCGGGAGCATGCCACTGCACTCCATCCAGTCTGGGCGACAGAGTGGAGACTCCACTCAAAAAAAAAAGAATAGCCGGGCTCGGTGGCTCAGCCTATAATACCACACCTTTGGGAGGCTGAGGTGAGTGGATTGCCTGAGCCCGTGGGTTCGTGACCCGCCTGGGCAGCGAGACCTCATCTCTACAATAAATCAAAAAATCAGCCGGGCGTGGT